>NC_087200.1:214279528-214284528 GCF_015104395.2 Macrobrachium nipponense
AAGTGGATACAACTGTAAAAGGGTCAGTGTAGAGAGGGAGTTGGAGTGGTCGGACAGCAAGATTGGTAGATCCAGGATATGAAGAAGATAAGGTACAATTGTCTAAAAGAGGAATTGGGAGAAGCCTGAATGGAGGTACTTGAAGGAAGGAGAAACTAATCATAAACTATCTTTAGTATCCAATATTCTTAGTCACTTCTAACAGACTTCACAAACAGAGGTGTAGCCGTTTTCCTTAATAAGAGTGATATAAAGCTCAGGGTTACAGGTCTAGAAGTAGATCCATAGCAAAAATATTGATATTGACCTGTGGCAGATGGAATGTGTTTGCAAAATTCCGTAAATGTTTGTGTATTGGCTTTCATTTGTTCCCTGAACACCAGCCAACACTTATCCAATGTACGAATAAGGTCATAAAGATGTACGATGACGTAAGTCTTGAGAATTATAATCAATATTAATTATCAATTAATATTGATTATAGTCATAGATGTAGATTTTGAAGAAGTTATAAATAAATTCTAAGATAACCGACATCCATTACAAATACACGAGCGGCTATCCCCCCCCCCCCCCCCCCCCCCCCCCCCCCCCCCCCCCCCCCCCCCCCCCCCCCCCCCCCCCCCCCCCTTTCTTTCTCTCTCTCTCTCTCTCTCTCTCTCTCTCTCTCTCTCTCTCTCTCCTGGGCGAAAATGATCATGAAACCTTTAAAGGAGACAAAAATAACTGTAATTCTGGAGAGAAAGTTACGGAGAAAAGTGTGCTGGGGAAGGGTGAGCCGAAGGAGAAAGCTATTAAGCTCTCCTCTGGCTCTAAGAGAAGGTCTTTTCGAAATAAGTGATGAAAAAATAATTGCTCTTTATTTCACGTTCCTTGATTTAATCTACATATCTCGCAGAGAGAGAGAGAGAGAGAGAGAGAGAGAGAGAGAGAGAGAGAGAGAGAGAGAGAGAGAGAGAGAGAGAGAGAGATTTCATAATGCACGTTTTCTCTCACAGGTAATTTTCACTTCGAAAGTCGGTGAGTATTTGATGATCTATTTATTTATTAATCGGCTCAATTATTTTGTTTCTTTACTAATAATCAATCTTGATTTTCTGTATTTCCTAGTACCTTATGTTACTTCTCTTCAAATGTACACCATATTTCAAGTCATATATAATAAAATACACACATATTATTCGTCCAGTACTCCAGGCCACACCATATCTCTAAATTGTTATTCGCAGGTATATATAGACTATAAGGAAGGTTAAAGGGGCTCTCTGCGATTGACAGTATGCTAATAAAAACTTTATATTTTATCTACAGTTATGCTTGCTGAGGTAAGAATCAAAATGAACACATATTTCGTTATCATTACAGAAAAAACAAACCTAATGATCACTGTTTACATTACAGTAACTCAGAGCTGAAATACAGTTAAGGCTCCTTCACAAGAACTAGTTAACTTGCAATCAATTATTATAGTAGAAAGCACTTAACAGAGTACACAAGTAAAAATATATATACTATTTAATACCACTTACAACTACACTGTTTGAAAGCTTCGACCACTGCTATCGATTCGGAAACCATTAATACAGGTACAGTGTAAATACTTGTTCGCATTCAGTAAACGCAAAAGGATTTGCATTGTAAATTGAACTGAGCCTTTCTCTCTGGACAGAACGTGCGAAGCGTTATGCCTTCCATACGGAGTCGTTATCCACTGTATCAATTGTCAATTTCAATTGCAAATTCAGATGTTTAAAACATTCTTTATGTTTTCGTCAAATGAACAGTTACTCCCCAGTATGTAGACACAACGAGAATTTTTGTATCAATAGATGTAGTGTCTGATACTACAATGCAACTCCTTGTAGAGCTTTGCAATATCTGATACTGCAAAGATACGATTTGTGTGGCAATAAATATATAAATGGGCAGATATACGTGTTCAATGTGTGCGGGTAACGTATTTTTTGGCATTCTGTATTTTTATTTAAATGCAATTTTTCCGCTTTGCCTTAACAATTTTTTTTTTCTCTCTCTTTTTGCCTCAACATGGCCGATGTATTTTTTTGGAGCTTGTTTAGAACTTCATGGGTATTCTGACTTCTGAACTCATGACAGATAATAATAAAAATAATAATAATAATAATAATAATAATAATAATAATAATAATAACAATAATAATAATAGGAAGCAGACCATCTCTGAAGCATACTTTATTAAAAGTAATGGCTACTTCAGCAGCGTTACACTTGTAGAGATTCTTCTCTATTTTCCGAATTGCGGCTTTTTCCGAGGTACTTAGCAGGCTAGTAGACGCCTATGGAGGAGGTCACGATCAAATTCAGTCAAAATTGGTGTATATACTTGAAATTTACAGATAAAGTATGATACCATAGTCATCAGAGTCATTAACGATAAATATATATAACTCTGTCTCTCTCTCTCTTTCTTGAAGCAGGCGAGTTTTCGTCAGGAGCTGCCAGACATCCTCGGGCTGGGAAGCTGAGGATGAACTGATCTTGGAGTGGTGTTCGTCCTCGTTTATATTTGGGGTTGACAGCAGGGGGTCCGCCCCATGCTGATCTACTATTGGCTGGTGACGGTAGGTATTCGTTTTCCTGCAGCCAACGATAATTAAGTTAGTCGTGACGTCCCGCAGCGTAGCGAAACGCCCATCAACGTAACCGCGCCGCTAATGAGGTCTTGCCGGCTGCAGGACTTACAGCATCGCAACCATCAACGCGTGGAAAGTGGCTTGAGACCTGGTTCAAGCCACCAATGAAAATGAAGACCTACCGCCACCAGCCAATAGTAGATCAGCATGGGGCAGACCCCCTGCTGTCAACCCCAAATATAAACGAGGACGGACACCGCTCCATGATCAGGAGCCTGATTGTACAACTAACTTTGACTAACACCCTTGCCCACCTGCCTTCCTAGAAAACTCATACATCACTAGAAACTATAAAGCTCATTACAAGTCAAGACAAACACTACACTTAACAACAAAAGACTAATAGGTCTGTCCTATTCTTACTCACTTGCACTAATACCTTCCTTTCACCAAACCTTACAACCCTTCCAAAACCTTACCTCCCTTCTGGGGCCCCCAGGGGATAACCCCACTCCATCCTATCCCCCCCCTGCTTGCTTGCTTGCTCCAAGATCAGTCTACCCTCAGCTTCCCAGCCCAAGGATGTCTGGCAGCTCCAGACGAAAACTCGCTTGCTTCAAGAGAGAGAGAGAGAGAGAGAGAGAGAGAGAGAGAGAGAGAGAGAGAGAGAGAGAGATATCGTTAATGACTTTGATGACTATGGTATCATACTTTATCTGTAAAATTCAAATATATACACCAATTATGACTGTATTTGATCATGACCCCCATAGACGCTCTAAGTAGCACGGAAAAAGCCGCTATTCGGCAAATAGAGAAGAATCTCTACAAGCATAACGTTGCTGAAGTAGCCATTACTTTACTAAAAATAATAATAATAATAATTGCGAATTCCTATACCTTGTTAATTCATTAGATTATTATAGTGCTAAATTGACCGCCTTCTGACATCCTGATATAAAGAACTTTCTACTTTCGTCGCTCTAAAAGGTCAGAACAGAATAAAAGATTCCAAAGAATATTCAAGAACAAGGCTCACATTCTAAAATATGATTTCCTATGCATTAATTCCGTTCTAAAAAAACTGAACTCTATTCATCATCACGATGCTAGCTTCTAAGAGAGTTTGATTTTCATTCACACAAACACACACGCGCTCACTTTAAGATGTAATATATATATCTGGGGGTCCAGCCTTTCAAGCTGAAAATTAACATTGAAATAATGTGGGATATTTTATTTTCTTTCCTCGTAAACTCAGGATGTATGAACAAAGCAGCCGTTGCTATGCATAATTTATCATTTTATATTAGATCGTTAAACAAAGCAACAGCAGTCTTGGCATGTTAAACTGTAACGAGTAAAATTCATACTAGGGTTTCTTTTTTCAAATGTCTTTCAATAAAAGAAAATGTCACTATTTTGGTAAAATCTTAATACGCTCCGGCAATACTCTGTATTGCACGGTGAAATACTGTTATGTTGCTTGATATATTTCCTTACAACATTTTTAAATCTGAGGAATCGTTTTATTTCTCGAGTTTCTCCCACAACACTCAGCTGTATGTTTCCAAATGATGGATTAATTTTTTTATGCAAAATGTATTGAAATGTAAGTAAATTACATAATAGAAGGACATATTCTAACCTTATCTTCCTAAATGTCTACCTTATATCCCTCTCTTAAGCCCTCCCCACGACAGTCGACTAAATATCAAATACCCATTTCAGTGCTTTGGGCAAACAGAGACAAAACAAGTTTGAACGAAATCTATATAAATATATTTTGGGGTTTTGGGTATCATATATTGATACAATATAAATTTCAAAGCCTTTCCATTCATATATTATAACTTTTTACTTATACATGCACTTGCATTACAGTTAAAGAATTACATATTTTTCTTTTGCATATTTATTTCCAGAGTCCTTTTTATAAAAGCTTTTAAACTTTCCCTTTTCACTTTTTTGTGAAATTCGGAAGTTGCGTACTTCCTCATAACACCGTCCAGACATTTTCTGAATTGGACTGTTTTTTCCAATACATTGTCAGGGATTACCACGTAAAAAGACTAGGATTTATTCGCTGATGACATATGCTAACGACGAGCAAGTATCCTGCTTGAAGTTCAATGTTTAAAATTAATGATATTTTCTTTGTTATCTTGAAGTCCTCTTTCCCAGCTCAATTCTAAAGCTGTAATCTTTTTATCTTTGTAATCATACGAAGCTTACTTTTTTCTAGTACGTATCTGGTAATTGTATGACGTTAATTATAAAATAACACAATTACTACTGAAATCCATTCATTGAAAATAAATTAAGTCTTTACTGGCATTATTACCAATCCTAGAAATTGCTACCATCGTAATATTGCCGATAGGAGCT
>NC_087200.1:214294528-214302028 GCF_015104395.2 Macrobrachium nipponense
ATTTTAGCACTTCTTACAACTACTCGAGAAATTAGTTTTTTATAGCCAGAAGTTAAATTTTTCTAATCTAACAATGCCCATGGTAGCCTTCAGCGTTATCCTGAATTATAACGAGGCGAAAGTGGGTGGAGCCTCATGAAGTCACCATTCTGACGATAATTATTGATGAAGGTTTAAAGCCAATATACGGAGGTACGGCTATTTTTTTTCAGTAAATAGGTAGATAGTCAATAAATAAAAATTGCTTGACATTGGATATAGCAGTTATCAAATCAAGCTTGTCTACTATGTTTTTTGATAATTACCAACTATTCCCTACATCTTGTCAATCTGATTGTGACCTATAAAGTAGACTGTAATTTCTTATGAAACTTATTTGGGAGTTAGACTAATAATCGAAGTGTGTTTGTATTTATTAACATATTTTGTTGATTTGTTCATTATGACAATTATCAGTGGAGAGGTTCCAGAGTTCATAAAGGTGTACTGCTTTGCTTGTATTTAAATTTGTATGTCATTGTTGCCAGAGGTTTTAGCCTTCGTTACGTATAGCAATCATCCATCGAGAAAGAGGGAAGAAATGCTGTCATAAGTTACGTAACGACGTGCGTTCGAAACCTTTTCTCTGAGTAACCCCCGTTGGCCCCTCCGTCTTCAAAAAAAAGTCACTTTTACATTATAAGTACCAAATTTATTCAACCTACGTAGTGCAGAATACACTCAAAATTTATGTGTTGATATAATATGTATTCTGAATAAGCGTTATATTTATGAAATGCATAGATAAAAAGTTATTGCGAAAAAACTGTGTTACAGAGGCCCTGAATCTCATAGTAGGAGTCCTTTACAATATGGATAAGAATTAAATGCTGTTTAAAATCAGGCCTTGTCCAATATGATTTATGACTTGTATTAAATTCTGGCTTATTCTTATAGAAACCCGATGCAACTAATATCTCACGAATAGGAACAATATAAAGGACACGATGAGGTGGTCCTGGACTTTTTAATTAATAATCTGTCACTGTTTTGATTAGTATGAAAGTAAAACTCCTCTTCGAATAATCTTGTGAAAGCTGTGCCTGTATAGAACTTGTATGAAAGTATTCGAGTAAATCTTATTTCAAAACTGAATAAAAAGGAACAAAACCAATGTAGCAGACCACGAGTAAACCATATATTTCTTCCTGAGACCATTATTCCTCTCGTATATTTTGTGCGAATGCTCTTTTTTACATACTATGTATACCTGCCTGTTATTTGTATGTTTTGATTGACCATCTAAGCTAACATTTGGAATAACCACTATCTGAATCTTTATTGCGAATTCTTGGATATTTGCAGAGTTCCCTACCTTCAGGTGCATTTTGTAATGCTCCAGCGACTTTCAGGTGAAGTGGTAAGATGAGGAAAGTGAGAGACTTGGAAAGTCCAGCGAAGAAAGAAACTTGACAAGACTCTTGTCTGCTTCGGTTATCGTTAGCTCTATCCTGGGTCAAGTCTCGAGGGCAGATGTAAATATTTCACAGATGGTAAGGATGAACTGCGCGTTTATATCTTTCTCTTGTACATGTCTTTTAGATATCTGTGACTAAAACGCATGATGACGCGTATTTATGTTTGCATTAAAACACAGTTTAGCCTGACTAAATCAGTTTGCATGCTTAAGCATTCCAATAATTGCAGAGATGAGAGAGAGAGAAGAGAGAGAGAGAGAGAGCGAGAGAGAGAGAGAGATTTGCATTAACGTATTTTAAAGCGATATTGAATTAATTTACACACTTACGCACCGAGATGATTCCGAGGGAATTATTTATGTGCATAAGTATGCAAAAGAATTCAATTTCACTGAAAAACGTGTTAATGCAAATCTCTCTCTCTCTCTCTCTCTCTCTCTCTCTCTCTCTCTCTCTCTCTCTCTCTCTCTCTCTCTCTGTAATTATTTAAATGCATCATTTTTCCGTAAATTTAATTCATTTCTATAGACACGGCATTAGAACGACAAATCTGAAATCAGTTCGATTTCTTTTCTTTGCAGATGCTTATCATATAAGGAGGATGAAAGGACTAAGCCGTACATAAAATATGCATTTATACAGTCATCTTTTTGACATTTCCTAGATTTACAGACATCAAAAATGTCCTATTAAAGAACCACTTATATCAACATAAACTAAGACACTATACAGTTTTATTTATAATGGAAAAGGGGATATCCAAATCTGATAGAAGCGGTGGCAACATTATATATTAGTTGTTAGTTTCTTAAGAAAATATCAATCGAATCAGAGTGAATTGTTTGATTTCGTAATCAGGATTTTTGTCTTCCTCCCAGCAGTATTCTCATCGGGAGATTTGAAACGAAAGCCATGTTTTTAAAACAGGAATTTAACTTTGCTCTCACAAGCACGAAAAGGATTTTGGTAGTCAACAATTCCCAAAAATGTGACGCATGTAAAAATAGCTGCTCGAATGTTCTTAAAACCGTAAAAAGATCATCATTTTGATCTTCTAATTCTTCTGGATTTGAGGGACTGTCGCTGAATGTAAGTTAAAAAAGAAGGGAGATATCTTGGTCAAAAACTAATGAAAAGAACGGCGGACGATGTGACCTGATATGCGTTTTCCGTGTTAATAAATCGGGACACAACTAGTCTTGCATAAGCTGAAGAGTTTTTGGATTCTGGGTGGAGGGACCAAAAATAATAAAAAAAAAAATAAATAAATAGATAAATAATAAAAAACATTAAAATTAAAACTAAGAAATAATAGCATGACTAAGTCGTAATGTTAATTATATAAACAGAGAAAGCAGAAGTACTTGTTTGCTTAAGTATTATCTCTCTCTCTCTCTCTCTCTCTCCTCTCTCTCTCGTCTCTCTCTCTCCTCCGTCTCTCTCTCTCTCTCTCCTTATTACCGTCAATATTCTCTTCTTCTTGCAGATCAGTAGTTCGAAGACAAAGACAGATTCTGCATCCCATGTTCATTGCTTGCTTCATTGTTTTGTTGGTGACTGAGAAAACACTACATCGGCTGTCTTCCGGTATTGTCTCTCCTGATGCTTGATCCCTGGACAATTTATATCAATGTGCAGATTATGGTAGAAGGCAGAAGAAGAACATTTTCCCCATGGATGGGAATGCATCATTTTGGGAGGAAGGAGGACAGCCTGGTCATCAACTGCCGGCGTTTCATTGTTCATTGTGTAGTTTTTATTGTGATTATAGTAATAGGAAAGCTGTTTCAATTAAGGTTTCATGGTGACTCGGACATGTCCGTAGGTGCCTACTGTTTTTAAGTATTATTATTATTATTATTATTATTATTATTATTATTATTATTATTATTATTATTATTATTTATTATTATTATTATTATTATTATTATTATACAAACTTTGTTTCTGTGGACGTTCGTTATAGGAAAAATGGTGAATGATGGTTGATGTTGAGAATTAGTGGAGGATGTAAACAGAGGACGTAAATATTTTAAACCTCTCTAAGTACAGAACCTTATTAATTAAATGTTTATATTCGGGAATATTTACTGAAATAAAGAAACATCTCTGACGATAACATAATAAGGACATAGCTTCATCCTTCATCGGTTTGGTTCAGTCAACACCATAACAATAAAACTTTATGACCTTGAATATAAATGACAAATCTCTCTCTCCTCTCTCGCTCTCTCTCCTCTCTCTCTCTCTCTCTCTCTCTCTCTCTCTCTCTCTCTCTCTCTCTCTCTCACGCAGTTATAGATACCTTTTCTGTTCAATCAACTTAGTTCACATAGTAAAGTTATCTTTGTAATAGGAAAACACTAGATGACAAACACTCTTGTGGAAAATCGAATGATATTTTCAATAAAATCTCGCGCAAGTACTCCGATCTAACGTTGAACACTGGATTATATTTATATTTACCCAAAAGGAAACATAATAAGCCCTCTTGTCCCTATACCTACTCGAAATTCAGCATCGGCATAATTTTCATGACGTTTGCAAAAGCGTGTAGGAAGCACATGCAATGTTTAAGTAGGTTTGTAATGACTGGCGAATTTCCTTATAAATTCAGAAGACGGAGCAAATCCATTGCATACTAGATTATGCAACCATGCTAGTTATAAGAGTAACCAGATATCAACAAAATGATCATCGTTTGAGTATTATATGACTGATAAATTTAACAATTAAATTCATGATTATCACGTCAATCACGTATTCAATAATTTATTATAGAATGGACAGATACATTTCAGATAACATTGGTTATCACCAGCCCATAAAACTGTTTGAAAATACGCAAAAATTTAAATTATAATTCAATTATATCATTAGATACCTCATTGATTATAGCGACCACGTGGCCACTACCTGGTCCTTTCTCTAGGGAAGGAATTTCAAGTATTTTTGTTCAGAATAGAGGAGCTGCCGCCATCTATTGGATGGACGACAGCATTTTGATAAGTGGGGGAGTAAGGGTCACGGATATTTGTTATAATTCTTAATTACTCGTTAACTAGGGCCCCAAATCCATTGAAATAAATAAGGTAGCTTTTTATTAGAATAGCGTTCCCTTGCGTGCAAAAATGTTAACTTAGTAAAATGTCGATAAGAAGTTTGTCATCTGAAGTGAAGATCAGTTTCACCTAGACCGAAAATGCCTTCGTCCAACCTAACGCCACGTAGAGCCAGGAATACCAACAGAAATGTAAAGAATTGACTTCTTATCACTGAGAATTATACAACGATTATAAGGTTCCGTAAAAGTGTAAGAGGGTAAGTATAATTATTTAACATGTTTAGCATTTTAAGTAACACATAAAGTGGTACATTTACCTGTTTTTCTTCGTCTAAAACACGGCAAGTTGGCTATTCTGACAGCAGTGGGTCCAAGGAATGTAAACAATACCAACATAAAGGTAAGAATTCCCTGCTGTAATGGTAAAATATACAACGATTATCAGGATAATTTAAAAGTGTAATAGATAATCTTTATTTGTTTATTATTTCTAACTTGTTAAATACGATTCAAAGTGGTACATTTACGTGGTTTTTCTTCGTATAAAACCTGGCAAGTTGGTCATTCTGACTGCAACGTGTCCAAGGAATGTAAGCAATACCAACGAAAAAGTTAGAATTTCTTCTTATCATTGAGTAGTATACAAGGATTATCAGGATAATTTAGAAATATAGGAGACAAGCTTTGATAATTTATTATTTCTAGCTGTTAAATAACACAAAGTACTACATTGACGGCGAATTCATTCTTCTAATACCTAGTCGGTTGGCAATTCCGACTGCACTGTTTCCAAGTAGGGATATTTACTAGTAGCAGAGAATGGCACTAAATTCTAGGTCATTGGCATAATTGAAAGAGAATAAATGGATGTATAAATGACAATATTTAACTGATAAGTATAGTAGCCAGGACATACCAAAATTTTCTAGGATTTAAACCTAAAGGTGTGCATAGTAGGATAAGGTCTGCCTTGATAAGCAGACGCATATTTATCATCAAATTATTGAGATATGAATTTTATGAAAGACATAAGTTCCGTAACACTGAAATTTATTCTTAACCTTTTAAAGATACATAGAAATTATGACAGTTCCTATGCTCTGGATAGAAAACGTTAGCTAATGCCGATTTTGAATGAAAATCCTTTTGAAGGAATTCTGTTACACGATCTTTCAATATCATGATAGACTTTAACGCATTGGAATAATGATCTTAATGTAAACAAGCAGACATAGTGACATGAGTATTGGCCTTTAAACCAACACATCCTTTTGAGCCTCGTACAAAATTATATCTCAGTAGCATAAATCACAATGACAGCGTATGAGGTGAAAGTGATCCTTTGGTTTATAATAAGGAAAATGCCCCGTAGACCACACTCAGTAAATGATCTGTGTTATTTATTATAAATAATGAATCTATTTCTAGTATCTCAGCTAAATCTATTGAGTAAATACCGTAGTAGAAAACCGTCTATCACAGGCATCCCTGATTCATCAAAGACTAAAGAAGGCAAAACTTATATCTTTCTATTCTTCATATTTCGACCAATGAAATGTATCTCGACTTTCGATCTATCGTCCACAACAGGGATTCCCAGTCTGTTCAGCCCATCGACTCCTAACACAGTTTCAGATAATACATCGAATCTCAAAACATTTAAGTGAAAATAAGATATTACGAAAAGGGAAACGTCATACAGACATATTTCTAGAAAGTTAATATGAGGAACTTTGGAAGTAGTGTATTAGTAGTTGTGATATGCTTATAAGGGAATCAGAACCAAAATAATAATAATAATAATAATAATAATAATAATAATAATAATAATAATAATAATAATAATAATAATAATAATAATAATAATATTCCAGTAAAACATACCTTTTTCTGAAATTGTAATCGATATGTGAGGTTGGTGTTGGTGGGGGATGGCTGAGTTTTAGTTGTAGGTTGCCAAGATCTTCCTGGTTTAATTTGCCCTCTCATTGTTAGAATTGTATTTCCATGTCCAAAAGTAGCTTCACTTATGCATGCACAAGGCTACGTAATATTTGATAGACTCAATGAATGTTATTTTGTACATATGTAGAGCTCTTTATGTGCTGCTGCATGTTGACCTAACCCTTTATCTTTACCCTCTGTGTGGCTAGTCAGTATTTGAGGATTTTTCTTGGGATGGCATCGTTCACATTTATGATAATTCATAGTTTTCTTCCTTCATGTGATGTCACTGATCTTGAAATTCCAATTTCTGAGAATTTTTTCAAGAAATTTTAAAGAAATCTCTTTTAATTTTCACGGGCTTATAATTAGAAATGACAAAAGTTGACATTTTTAAACAATAAAACCAAATACTTGAAATGATTTAGTGGACGACAAATGGAGAGCTATTTAAGATATAAAAACGTTTAAAATGGAAACTTTTTTAGAGTTAAATGCTTGGAAAGTTTCCATATGTAGAAGCCAGTGGTCCTTTCATTTCGGTAGCCATAGCAGGCGCGTGCCTCAAAAAAAAAAAAAATAAATAAATAATAAAAAAATAAATAAATAAATATAACGAACGAAAAATGTAGAGCGCTTCACCTTCACACACATAGAGCTACTGACTTGACTTTTGGAAGAAGGTATTTATACAGTCAGAGGACAACGTAGAAAGAAGAGTTCCGACGAAATGCAGTACAAGAAAGTAAGAGATAGAAGGTCCAATCACATCACTGAATATCTGAGTTCCAGAGAGGAGGTTGAGCTATAGAGTCAGGAATGGCAAAGAGATTAACACACTCACACTTAACATTTGGGCCTCCCTTGTTTACCCAAATGCTTACAGGACACTACTAGAGCGTGGCATAACATTCATCCTCACGTACGTTGAGTCTTTAGGACGTTGTCCACAGGTGTAGTGATCTCTCTTTTGCTTCTGCGGTTCATTAGAGGGGTTTAAACTTTTTTTTTACGTTAATTTAGGTTAATGAGAGA
>NC_087200.1:214311085-214326085 GCF_015104395.2 Macrobrachium nipponense
TATATGTTGACATGTCTGTTCATTTACTGTGACAAATAAATAAATTTGTAACCATTATCCCTGAAATTGACTCCTCCTGATGAGTAATATCGACGCAATACTCGCCAGTAGTAGTAGCAGAGAGAAAGCTACTATTAGAAAAATAGAGAAGACTATTTACAAGTTGAATGCAGCTAATGCAGCAATATCTTTCAATAATAATAATAATAATAATACTAATAATAACAACATGGCTTGGATAAACTATAAGAAAGCCTTCGACATGATACCACACACATAGCTACTAGAATGCCTGAAAATATATGGGGCAGAGGAAAACACCATCAGCTTCCTCAAAAATACAATGTGCAACTCACTGTCCCCACTACTCTTCGTAGTAGCCATGATTCCCATGACAAAAGTACTACAGAAGATGGATGCCGGGTACCAACTCAAGAAAAGAGGCAACAGAATCAACCATCTGATGTTCATGGACGAAATCAAGCTGTATGGTAAGAGCATCAAGGAAATAGATACCCTAATCCAGACTGTAAGGATTGTATCTGGGGACATCAGGATGGAGTTTGGAATAGAAAAATGCGCCTTAGTCAACATACAAAAAGGCAAAGTAACGAGAACTGAAGGGATAAAGCTACCAGATGGGAGCAACATCAAACACATAGATGAGGCAGGATACAAATACCTGGGAATAATGGAAGGAGGGGATATAAAACACCAAGAGATGAAGGACACGATCAGGAAAGAATATATGCAGAGACTCAAGGCGATACTCAAGTCAAAACTCAACGCCGGAAATATGATAAAAGCCATAAACACATGGGCAGTGCCAGTAATCAGATACAGCGCAGGAATAGTGGAATGGACGAAGGCAGAACTCCGCACCATAGATCAGAAAACCAGGAAACATATGACAATACACAAAGCACTACAGCCAAGAGCAAATACGGACAGACTATACATAACATGAAAGGAAGGAGGGAGAGGACTACTAAGTATAGAATACTGCGTCAACATCGGAAACAGACCACTGGGGCAATATCTGAAAACCAGTGAAGACGAGTGGCTAAAGAGTGCATGGGAAGAAGGACTAATAAAAGTAGACGAAGACCCAGAAATATACAGAGACAGGAGAAAGACAGACAGAACAGAGGACTGGCACAACAAACCAATGCACGGACAATACATGAGACAGACTAAAGAACTAGCCAGCGATGACACATGGCAATGGCTACAGAGGGGAGA
Source organism: Macrobrachium nipponense (assembly GCF_015104395.2). Taxonomy (NCBI): domain Eukaryota; kingdom Metazoa; phylum Arthropoda; class Malacostraca; order Decapoda; family Palaemonidae; genus Macrobrachium; species Macrobrachium nipponense. Next base: position 214,312,328 of record NC_087200.1, read on the forward strand.
GCTAAAGAAGGAAACTGAAGGAATGATAACAGCGGCACAAGATCAGGCCCTAAGAACCAGATATGTTCAAAGAACGATAGACGGAAATAACATCTCTCCCATATGTAGGAAGTGCAATACGAAAAATGAAACCATAAACCACATAGCAAGTGAATGCCCGGCACTTGCACAGAACCAGTACAAAAAGAGGCATGATTCAGTAGCAAAAGCCCTCCACTGGAGCCTGTGCAAGAAACATCAGCTACCTTGCAGTAATAAGTGGTACGAGCACCAACCTGAAGGAGTGATAGAAAACGATCAGGCAAAGATCCTCTGGGACTATGGTATCAGAACGGATCGGGTGATACGTGCAAACAGACCAGACGTGACGTTGATTGACAAAGTCAAGAAGAAAGTATCACTCATTGATGTCGCAATACCATGGGACACTAGAGTTGAAGAGAAAGAGAGGGAAAAAAGGGATAAGTATCAAGATTTGAAAATAGAAATAAGAAGGATATGAGATATGCCAGTGGAAATCGTACCCATAATCATGGGAGCACTAGGCACGATCCCAAGATCCCTGAAAAGGAATCTAGAAAAACTAGAGGCTGAAGTAGCTCCAGGACTCATGCAGAAGAGTGTGATCCTAGAAACGGCACACATAGTAAGAAAAGTGATGGACTCCTAAGGAGGCAGGATGCAACCCGGAACCCCACACTATAAATACCACCCAGTCGAATTGGAGGACTGTGAAAGAGCAAAAAAAAAAAAATAATAATAATAATAATAATAATAATAATAATAATAACTTAAAAACAGTTGGCATCTCTAGTCATATACAGACACTCCAGAAAACCTAAAATAAATAGAATTTTCCTATGACTATAAATGACAATCAATACTCGGCAATGAGCAATGAACGCCAACGGTTGATTGATGGGGGTGTCCTCATTCCTCGCAAAATGATACATCCCCATGGGGAAAATGTCCTTCTTCTGCCATGTGTCCTATTCTGCACATTGACATAAACTATCAGCTGATCAAGCCTCAGGAGAAATGATACCGAAGGACAGCCGATATATTGTTTCTCAGTCACCAACAACAATGAAGGCAGCAATGAACATGGGTTGCAGAATCTGTCTCTGTCTTCGATCTTGTGATCTGTGAGAAGAGAATGTTGACGATGATAAGGTGAGAGAGAGAGAGAGAGAGAGAGAGAGAGAGAGAGAGAGAGAGAGAGAGAGAGAGAGAGAGAGAGGGCAACTAATCCAGTTCAACTTCTCCGGAGGAGCGACAAAACTACTGTGCAAAAAGTAGACCGGAGCGTGATGCAATTTACCTCAGATATTTTTTGTGTGTTTTTATTTTTTGTTCCAGCATTTGGAATCTGCTTTACTGCTTTTACGCTGGTTAGCTTTTTCTCTGCAACGTCTAGATAATTCAATGGAAGGTTTATTCCAACGCAGAGATTCCTCTCTCTCTCTCTCTCTCTCTCTCTCTCTCTCTCTCTCTTGACTTATGCAAGAACAGTTGGGTCCCAATTGAAGCAACATGGAAACCACATATCAGGTCACCTCTTCCGCCATTCTTTTCATCAGTCCTTTGACCAATATATCTCCCTTCTTGTTTGACTTGCATTTAGCGACACTCTCTCCGACCCTGAAAAATTACAAAAAAGAAAGAAAGATCAAGTCTCCTTTTACGGTTTTAACGAACGTAGTAGCAATATTTTCTTGCATCACATTTTTGGGAATTGTTGTCAACCAAAATCCGTAATTGAAACGACACTGTCCAGTCGGCTATGACTTTGGGAATATAAATATTATTCCTTTTTCGTGTTTCTGGGAGCTTGTTTGTTTTTACGTGGATGGGATAGTTAAGGTGTTTGTATAAACATGCCCTCGGAAGGATGATATATATATTTAACAAGAAACTTTGAATACATGCCTGCAGATCAATTAACTTTGATCTGTGTTAGCAGATAGTGTTTGGGAACATTAAATTTGGGGATTTACTTACCTGAGATAATATAGACGAGAGAGAGAGAGAGAGAGAGAGAGAGAGAGAGAGAGAGAGAGAGAGAGAGAGTGAGAGAGAGAGAGAGAGAGAATTTATTACTGAATACTATCTACCCAACCCAGCGTAAAATATATTTCCAGCGTTCATGATAGAAAAAAATTTGTTTAGGTTTATAATTACAAGGAATAGTGCTGAAGACTCTCTGATCCATGGAGAGAGAGAGAGAGAGAGAGAGAGAGAATTGAGGAAAAGGTTTAATTTCCTTTATTCCTTAGTACTATCTAATACATTTACTAAACTCATATTTGTTATTTTCTTGACATAATCATATGCATAACGCATGTTAATTGATTTAGTCTAGCTAAAGTGTTTTAATGCAAACATAAGTACACGCCATCATACGTTTTAGTCAGAGATATTTAGAAAATAAAAGACATGTTCAAAAGAAAGATATAAACGTGCAGTTCCTTCGTAACGTCTGTGAAATATTTCAACATATCTGCCCTCGAGACTTGACCCAGAAGTGAGCTAAGGATAACCAAAGCAGACAAGAGTCTTGACAAGTTTCTTCACTGGACTTGCCAAGTCTCTCCCTTTCCTAATCTTTCCACTTAACCTGAAAGTCGCTCGAGCATTACAAAATGCACCTGAAGGTAAAGAACTTCTGCAAATATTTGAAATCTCGTATCAAAGATTCAAATAGCAGTTATTCGAAAAATATATCTAAGATGGACAACAAAAATGTGGCAAACAAGCGAGTAAATAGGCAGGAAATGTAAGTGTGGAATCATGGTCTCAGAATGAAATATATGGCTTACAGGGATCTGCCCCATTTCAATGTCCATTTTAATTAAAGTTTCTGAAGTGCAGTATAAAGAAAAATCATACAACATAAACAAAAAAAATGTAGATATAACTCAAAATTCAATTTAGTACAACCAACCTTTTTTCGAAACTCACCCATTTCTTCATCAACTGAAAAGAGAACATTAATTCAATATAGTAAAACCAACCTTTTCCGAGAATCACCTGCTACTTCACTCAACTGAAAAGTGAAGCTTATCTCACCTCTGGCAGCGAAGGCGTGAAAACAGATAAGGCTAAAAGTCACGGGACAGACGTGAGAGAAGAAGAGTTTAAATTTTAAGCAACACAATTTACCTCGGGAATAGCAGCTGCCCTATGGAGACTTTTTCCAAGTCTACTCGACGTCGTTCCGGGAGAAAATCGACTTTCTTTATTCAGGAGAGAGAGAGAGAGAGAGAGAGAGAGAGAGAGAGAGAGAGAGAGAGAGAGAATTTTAAATCAAACATTTTGTTAAAGAGAGAAGAGAGTAAATGTTGCATTCTTCTCTCTCTCTCTCTCTCTCTCTCTCTCTCTCTCTCTCTCTCTCTCTCAGTATGGAGTACTTAACCGGTGGCTATTTCAGGACTAGAAGTCATATTGTAAGTACTTGAACTGCCCTATTTGGTGGGAATTCTATATTTTATTTATAGTGCTGTCATCCAAGGAAGTAAATTACAATATGCATAAGCGCCCCTTTAAAAGAATTATATAAGAAATACTTACAGTAAAATCTAGTCAATTTTCAGAACGAAAATCACTTTTTTTGTAAGTGTGCTTAAGCTTTTAGTGTCCATGGCTATATTTTTGTAACAAAACACGCCAAATGAACTGATTGGAACCCCGCCGAGCTATAAATTTCTTTTTTTTTTTTAGTTTTGAAAAGCATGTTGTTGTGATATGGGAATTATGCTTCTCGTAAAAATTATTTTTGTTGCCAAAAATGTGTGTCTGTTTTTCATTGACGCATCGTAAACTTGACCTGAGGAATTGAGAATGCACTTTTCAAAGCAAACACTCAAATGAAAAAATGTGGATGCTCTTTTTATTGACGTAATGGGCTCAGCCCCTCAAACCCCCTTTTTGCGTTGACAGAAAGACAGCTGGTCCTTATCAAAGACCCTTGATTACCATACAAACGAGCGTAGAGCCACCTGGAAATTATTGCCTACATTTCTCGCAGCTTGAAAAACTGGGCCTCTACAAATCTTCCGTTGGAACCACATTTCACACTTGTGTGAATTTCAGTCCACGTTGGGATCCAGAGGTAAAAGGCTTGAGTTTTAGCTGGAATACAGAAATATAGCAATGACACGATTTTCTATTCCGAGTCCTGTCAAAGGACCTAGTGTCTGGCTAGTTATCATTGCAAAGGAAAGGCCCTTTTGTATTGTAATTCAAACGTATAGTTTCTGTTATTTCCAAGCCTTTGGATGCAGAAATAAATTTGGCTTCTACTCCATACTGTTCAGTTAAGAATTTATTTTAGAATTTATCCACAATTTGGTAAATTGACTGAAACTTCATCTCCTAAAAACAAATCACATTAATACCAGAAGACTGCATTGTGGATGAAATCGACTGAATAAAGGGAAAGTTAAATCATAGCGAAAGTTAAATCCCTCGAGGAGAGAGAGAGAGAAAGCGCGGGACTTCTTGAAAGGATTGAGTGATGAATGACCCCAGAAGTCGCTGCGTGATCCATTAAGATGCCGTCAGCGAATTGAGCGATAACTCGTGTTCCAAGAATTCGCTGACGTCGAGTCCTCAGGTAAACCTTCAGGAGGAGACGGAGATGTGATGTGAAAGGGCCTTTAGGCTTCATTAAGCCTCTGTTCTAAGGGTCGAGGGTTTCCCTGGAGGGAAGATAGTGTCACCACCAGATTAGGTGAGTTAAAATTAATTATAGCTATCCTATTCATTAACATTAAACCAGCATGAGTTTAAGGAATTTATGAATGAATAGGGTTCTAAAATCCAACCCCGCCACCCACCACCTCTACCTCGTAAGGGGGTAGTACCATCATAATACCTTACACAGTGCACTGTATGTATTACTTAGGGTTCTTTGTAGTGTCCTTTCAGCCCGTAGCTAGAGCGACTTTCATTCCTTGTGACTGTACCTCCGTCCATATTATCTTTCTTCCATCTCACTTTCCACCCTCTCCCAGCTATTGTTCCATACTTCAGCTCCAATGTTTTTCTTCCTAATAATTGTTTCCACATTATTCTCAGCGTTGAATGACCTCATAGGTCTCAGCGCTTAGTTTTTGGCCTCAAATCTATAGTGTAATTCCAGTAATATTTTCCTGTAGTAAATCAAACCAATGGTTGTTATGCTTACTCATATCTCTTAGACATTCCTCTCCAGATACTCCAAGTAAACACTGTTATTGTAATTTCCTAAATTCTCGCTGATAATCCCAAATATTCCTTTCCCTCTTCCTACCAAGTAACTAAGCCACTTACAATAACAATCATACATTGACACAAATACAATCGCCTGTCCTTTGTTGCCTTACAAAGAAGTTGTGTACTAAAAATTCTGCTTATCGCTGAAAGACAAATGATTTTTTACATTCTGAAAAGAGTTATATTTTGTTCCTTCTTTAAAATACAATACTCTTTGATATCATAAACCTCTTGCTTAAAAATGGTAACAAAATCTCACAAATGTAATTCTCTCGTAGAAAGTTCGTCATGGTCTGAATTCCTTCGTCACCCAATTTCTGGCGAATTTTTTAATGTCAACACAATTTGCGTATCGCTTAAATTGAGTAGCTCCGCTCGGCGCCTATCTAAATCTTGTCTATCCTTCGCAAAGGTCTTTCTTTGCTTTTAATTTTGTTTGTATTTCTCCTTCATCTCTGTTTTTAAAGTCGCGTTTCTATCCATTTCTTGCAACAGATATTTGTATTCATTCTTGTCAAATGGTATTATTTTTATCATGAGATTAGTCTCCGTAAAAGTGTTAGGTAAATTATTTATTTCTACTGTAATTTTTTATTAGATTTAAATTTCTAGAAACAGGCTAATATTAGTTTTACTGTTTCAAGATTCAATGAATTCTATGGTCGTTCTAATAACTAGAATGATCATATATTGCACACATAAGTACAAACAAACACAAACGCGCGCGCGCAACACACACACACACACACACACACACACACACATATTTATATATATATATATATATATATATATATATATATATATATATATATATATATGTGTGTGTGTGTGTGTGTGTCTGTGTGTGTGTGTGTGTGTGTGTTTATACCCACATATTACAACCAGCCATTATGGAGAGGTGGCATCAGATTTAAATAACGACAAAATAAGCAAGAGGTTCCCAATTTCCAGGAAATGTCGAAGAAACGCATAAAAGAGAGAGAGAGAGAGAGAGAGAGCTGAAGCAAGCACCGGGATGAGACAGACATGGAATTGCCTGCATCTGTTGAAGAGGACCGATGAGGCTGAAATCTTCCAGATGTCGGTTGAGTCATAAACAAAGGAGGTTCCCTCAGTCCCAGACGTGGTGTGGCTTTTATCGAACGGGGAAGGAAGGAAGGAAGGAGATGCAGTGGTGGGAAGTTTTGTGTACAAGGCATGAAAGGTTCTTGGGTAAATGAAGCCCAAAATTCTGCCTGATTGCTGCACAATCTCTCTCTCTCTCTCTCTCTCTCTCGTCTCTCTCTCTCTCTCATTCTAACTTACTTCAATTTTTCAACTCCTTGATGTTGTTGGATAATTTACCGATTTATATTATTTTTTTACTTTTGTTTTGCTTTCAATTTAAATTAATCTTCCGCTTTATTAACCTTTTTTGTCTCGTAATATTAATAATTTCATTATTTACTTTAATACCTTATTTACAAAAACATTATACGGCATTGCTGCTGGTTTAATTTAAAACTTTTTAATAAAGTAAAGAACAGAAAACCTTATCTTATGCAAATATTCTAAGAGACAGATGGTTGCAAGGTGTAAGCTTTCCAAATGTAATTCAGAACTCACTGACCAATTATATGTTAGGAGAATCTTATTAATCTCGTAAGTAATTTCTTAATCCAAACTCATTTTTATTAGCCACAGTCGTTGAGTATTTAGTACCCATTTCACATATTAGTATATGATTGTAACCACTCCGTAAAAAATTGTGATATTTAAGAGAAATGGTTACATTAGAATCCTGAAAGGAATAATGTCAATATTGGAAGAGTCATCTCCCTCCATCTGATTAAGTATCGCCTTCACTTAGAAAAAAAATTATAAATATACAAATGAAGACTCTGGTAGCATGAAAAGTAATACATGCAAGCCAATTTAATTTTCATGTCTTGATATGGCCAATATAGACTACGGTCTTATACTTAACATAACTCCCTTTCCTTTTCAGTTTCGCATTAAATTTTGTTTCTGTCTCAATTAACAAAATTTATTTTCGTGCAGTCCAGTGAACATAAACGTGGCAACGCCAACACAAAACCAATCTGCTTTAATAAAAGGAAAATATGGCCAAGATTTACCTGCACGGTCAAATTCATCTTTTTTAATGAACGCACAGCGATGTGCTGCTTCCATCTTCGGAGAAACATCTATTTGAAATGATTAATTTCACGCAAACAGGATGAGGCTTTGATGTGAGATCTTTGGGCTTTGAGAATCTCGACAATTATATTTCTGGTTCACTTTTAAACTTGACTTAGAGGGTCTCAAACTATTTTTAATTCCTTCTCATCCTTATTCATGAACGCTGATTGTACATGCTGTTTTCTTTCCTCTGTCCAGCTTTTGCTAAAATAGTTTTAGCAGACACAGCTAGAGGGGTAATTCCAATATTTATGAAATTATTTAATCTCGACAGTGCGAACTTTAATGTCTCCATTACACGCACTGGAATCGTTTAAAACTTTCTTTGAAGGTTTTAGGAATACGATCAATCAATCTTATTCCCGTTTTTATAAGAAATAAACAATTTGGAACACCCCCCTCTCTCTCTCTCTCTCTCTCTCTCTCTCTCTCTCTCTCTCTCTCTCTCTCAGGCGCACATACGCACACATACACACACACACACTCGCTCATTTGGAACCTTTAAAGAACCATGCAACTTTTTCAGAGATAGTCATCATCTGCAGAGGACTTACAATTAATTCAATTAAGAACATTGAAAAAAAATTCATACGCACACACGCACACACACACACACACACACACACACACACATATATATATATTATATATATATATATATATATATATATCATATATATATATACTATATATATATATATACATACATATATATATATTATTATATATATATATATATATATATATATATATATATATATAATATATAAAACCACTGAAATATAGAACAAATTTTAATTATTAGTAAATAACATTGCACCAAATGAACACCAGAAAAAAAATTAGCAAATATATAAAAAGCTTCGAAGTTTCCGTGGCCAAGGAGAAGCCAAACAAGTGACCCTAGGTGAGGCCAGGTAAGAGTTCCTCAGAGATTGCCACTCACACTGCAGAGGGGTCAGTTGTGGTTGGTTCAGAAAAGACGACCACAGGAAAAATTAGATACATCAGTGAACGGGTTTCCTCTTCATAGCCATCACCACAACCTTATCCCTGAAACTATAAAAAAACAGCAAATTTCATCTAATATAACATACTGCATTTGTGCTCTAGGAAAGTTACCTTGAATTAAATATTGATGAGAGCTATAATTGTAGAATCACAATGAATGGATATGCGCATAAATATCTGATTATTTTTTATATAGAAAAAAATTTGGTCTAAAATACGGATGTGATAGGCGTGGGAATGAAGCTTAAATGGGATGAAAAAAATGGCTTCCACTGGAGTGTGGAGTTATTGTTATATCCAGATGATGTATGATGCATTTGAAAGTAGTAAAAACCATTGTTAAAACCAAGTGAAAGTGTGTCTAATTTGTGTAAGCAAGAGCAAGTCTTGGGGACTAAATAGAATCTAAGAGGTATAAGCAAAGAATATAAGTAAAAGCTGTTGAAGAATGAAACCACACTCCTTTAACATCTCTTGAAAAGACTCGACGGAATATGTTGCATATATAATAAAAGGAAAGACAAGAATAGAAGAAGAAGAATAAAAGGTGAAGAAATAAAGAAAAGAGTTTTGCCCAAGAAAAGAAGAAGGAATAGTAGGAAAAAACATTGAAGATTTTAAGCGATAAAAGAATTCTTTAAAGTAAGTACGGACTAGAAGTATGTAAGATTGCAACAATGGGAAAAAAAACGTTAAGAAAAATATAAAGGAAATACAATTGTAAAAACAGCAGGAAAAGCAAGATTTTATGAAAAAGAAATTTAAAAATATCTCAGGAAGAAATTCGCTTCATTGCTGGAGAAGACTAAAACATTAATTTATCATTCACAAAGGCAATACCTGTGGTTTTATATTCTTTCATGATTCCTTCTTAATTTCCTTCAAGATCATGACAGTTATTTGCCTCGCAAATTGCGTGGAGGATTATTCAGGTGTTCTCTCCTCTCTTCTCTCCTCTCTCTCTCTATCTCTCTCTCCTCTCTCCTCTCTCTCCCTCTCTCTCTCTCGCTCTCTCTCTCTCTCTCTCTCTCTCTCTCTCTCTCTCTCTCTGTGTGTCTTTATGCACAGATACATCCATGGAAATCTTTAGAAGTATAAAAGTTTAAAGAATGCAAAACAGGATGCAATATTTTAGAAGCTCCACACGCAACCTTTTCTTCTCACAAAAGAGTGAAGTTCCTTTCCTGGCATATTGCAGGTAAATTAGATAATGTCAGGTGAGCAGAATATACTGCACAAAGTATCACTAAAAATATTTAGGTGGTAAATGCTGCCGAATTAAAAATTTAGTCTTGTATTCAAGTTTTAGCAGCCTTCCTGTAAAGACGATATTGAGTGTTGAATGTATAAGGGAATATGTTTATTTTCATCTTTAAACTGCATTAAATTATTATTGTTTTGCTATGAAATGGAGAATAAGATTATTCTGTTACATTCAAGGATTGTTAATAATGTCAGTAGATATTTTATTTGTTTATTTTTTAATGGTTTGATTTCAATAGTAATTTTATTATAAGTAATGTCATGCAATTTTTAGATATGTGCAAGAAAGAAAAGAAAGTTTCGCATTATTATAAAGATAAAAAGAATACAGCTATATAATTGAGCTGGGAAAGAGGATATCAAGATAAAAAAAATATATAATTAATTTTAAATAATGAACTTGAAGCAGGATATTTACTCGTCATTAGCATGTCGTCGGCAAATATATCCTAGTCTTTTTACGTATTTATGTACTTTAAAAAGAGAGAGAAAAAAAGAATGCAATTTAGAAAATGTCTGGATGGTGCGATAAATAGGCAACTTTCGATCTCTACAGAAAAATGAAAAGGGAAAGTTTAAATGCTTTTATAAAAAGGACTTTGGAAATTTGCATGCAAGATAAAAAAAATAATGTTAATTCTTTACCTGTAATACAAATGTATGTTTAAGTAAAAAGTTTTAAAGCATAAATGGAATTGATTTTAAATTTGTATTGTATCAATATATTATACCCGAAATACGCAAAATACATTTGTATAGGATTAGTCCAAATCTGGTTTGCTTCTGTTTGCCCAAAACATTGAAATGGGTATCTGATGTTTATTTGGTGTCGTTTGGAGGGCTAAAGAGAGAGGGAAAAATTTAGGAACATTGGGTTAGAATGCGTCCTATGTTAAAATTTTCTTACATTTCAATACATTTTGCATAGAGAATTAGTCCATCATCTCGGAGAGAGAGAAAAAAAAAAAACATTGTAGAATCAAAGTGAAAAATTACATTTAAAATAAATATACAGAATGCCAAAAAATACGTTACCGAAACACATTAAACACGTATATCAGCCCATTTATATATTTACTGACAAGCATATCGTATCTTTGTAGTATCAGATATTACAAAGCCCTACAAGGAATTGCATTGTAGTATCAGACACTACATCTGTTGATACTAAAATTCTCGTTGTATTTACCCACTGGGGAGCAACCGTCCATTTGACTAAAACATAAAGGAATGTTTTAAACATCTGAATTTGCAATTAAAATTGAAAATTGAGACTGGATAACGACTCCGAATTGAGAGCATATCGCTTTGCATATTCTGTCCGGAGAGAAAGGCTCAGTTCCATTTGCTGAATGCCAGCAAGTATTTACATTGCACTTGTATTAATGGTTTTCGTATCGATAGCAGTGGTCGAAGCTTTTAAACAGGGTAGTTTAAATGATTTTATATCGCATACATTTTTACATGTGTGCTCTGCTAAGTGATTTCTACATATAATAATTGATTGGCAGTTACCTAATTCGCGTGACTGAGTAGTTTATTTGGCCTTCAACTCTTAGTTACTGCTGTACTTATTGTAATGTAAATAGTGATTATTAGGCTCGTTTTCTCTGTGGTATTAACAGGATAATCACATATTTTAATTCGTACCAAGGAAGCAGTCAATTAAAGAAAGCTCTGTTTACCTGCTTACTGTCTGGCTATAATAATTTAGAGGTGTGTGCCCAGGCGTAGTGCCTAGATATATGTATGTATGTATGTATGTATGTATGTATATGTATGCTGATTCGTGCGTGTAAGTCTTTGTATGTTTACTGTGTTCTGACGGGATAGAGAAACTCGTTAAGTGGAGTTGAAGAAAAGATGGAGTAAAAGACTGACTTCATTTATTGTATTACAGCTGGGAACTTTCAGGCATTCAGCGCCTTGGACTGAAAGGAGGTAGTTGAAGTGGTTGGACAGCAAGAGATCCACATACTGAGGGAAAAGAAATGAAAGGATCTAAAAGTGGAACTGGGAGAAAACACAGTTGTATTAAGAGGGAGAAGAAAAAGTAATAACTAGAAGTTTTGGACAGCAAGGTCGAGGAAAGAAAGGAATGGGGGTAAATAAATCAGATATCTTAAGAAATCAAGGTAATTAACACAAATCCTACACCACTACAAAAATGATTTCATGTTGTGCTAAGTAACTCAATTCGTGAACAGTCTACGTAAAAAAAAATAAACCTGGGCTACTAGTCATTCGTTTTTATTTACTTGTTTGTTTATTTTTAGAAAGCAGAAAAAACTAAAGAACGACTATAACACCGAATTCCTCATAAAATTCAAAATGAGGAGTGTGCATATTTGAAGCTAGGACATCTTTTCTTCAAGACTTAGTGAATTCTATCTCTCTCTCTCTCTCTCTCTCTCTCTCTCTCTCTCTCTCTCTCTCTCTCTCTCTCTCAATGAGGAAGAGTTTAAAGGAAAGCTAGACAAAATCGTTAGGATACTGAATGGACAGTAAAACTTGCTCCTAGGATGGACTAATAAGTCTTTGAGACATCGTAATCCTTTTAACTACTTGTAACTCTCTCACTCTCTCCAAGTCCGTTGGAAAACTAATGTTATACATAATCACCGCTTTCATTGTTAAACTTATTTTTTCCATTTAGATTATTATGACTTACAATAGAAACTCAATTTTACATTAATTGCTGCACACAGTGGAAAAATCCCGTTTCGAAGGCGCAGTTATAATTTCGCTTCAAAATATTGTTTTTTTTTTCTCTCTCTTTTTTATCATTATATGGCGTTAGTTACTATTCATGTTTCGCACCTTAAGTACTCTCTCTCTCTCTCTCTCTTCTCTCTCTCTCTCTCTCTCTCTCTCTCTCTCTCTCTCAATCACGAGAGACAGAGAGAGCCCTATTTTTAAAAAAATAACTGTAATTAACATCTGCAATCAAACTCATTTACTTTATTGATTATTATCGTTTCTTTAATAATTCCTGATCTCTAACAGCGAAGAAAATAATAAATAAAAGATTAATTTTGTTTATTTATTGAAAGAGATATAATATATATCGCCCTTAAATAATAATAATAATAATAATTATAATAATAATAATAATAATAATAATATATATAAAAAATAATAATAATAATAATAATTATTATTATTATTATTATTATTATTATTATTATTATTATTATTATTATTATTATTATTATTATTATTATTATTATGCAGAAAAAATACCTTTTCATAAGGAAAAAGACATACAGAAGCCACTGACTTGAAATTCAAGCGTCCGAAAAATATGGTGTTTATTAGAAAAAGGAGATACAAAAATGAAAAAAAAAGATAGTAAATACAAAATACATATATAGATAAAAGTGTAATTAATTTACTAACATTTAAGGAAAAAGAGGCATACCTCGCCTTCACTAAGGGAAAACTTGCGACAGGGGCAATCAACCGGTGCTCTCCTGAGGCATATGAAAAATTCCACTGAATGAAATGAGAGAGGGCTTTCTCCTACCGTTTCTCATTAACCAGAGGCTTCTAAACGTACTAAGTTACCCATGCCAAAGTTTACAAATGTACCGCACAAATGACCGAAGCATTGTTTCCTAGAAATGCATGCGATAAGTAGGACTTCTCCCACAGGATTAGATCCTTTTTTCTATCGTGATCGGGAAGTGGAATCGGTAACGTTTATCAGTCGAAAATCGAAAGTGAATTATTGGTCGTAAATTGTATCATTCTGATTGAGAGTTGATTATTTACGCTATTTATTTGGATATATTTTTTTTATTATTTGCTAAGCTCTTGTAAATATTTGAAATTATATGAATCAGCCTCCAATATGAGAAGGAAAATAATTATAATTTGCTTAAGTTCCTGAGGTAATGAACAAGTTGATTGTATAGCAATATATATATATATATATATATATATATATATATATATATATATATATATATATATATATATATATATGCATATATTTATTCACTTATTTATCTATGTAAATACATGAAAAGTTACTGTTGCAGA
>NC_087200.1:214331085-214356085 GCF_015104395.2 Macrobrachium nipponense
TATATATAATATATATATATATATATATATATATATATATATATATATATATATATATATTCCTAACGTATCCTGATCTCTAATACTTGCAAACAATTAAAGTTTCTTCTAATAGTTAAAAAGCCTAATTCTTGGACATTGTTTTGGAAAGAAATATGCCTGTTAACTGTTCACCTCGGTAAGGAGCCACATTTTTCAAGCTGGAAGCTGCCAATTTCTTTAATAGTTCTCCATCGTTTATTGTATATCCACTTATCAAGTCGAATTTATATCCCTGACAATTCTTGCTGTATGTTGAGGCCGTTCGTTTCTCTGCTGATGATTTAAAAAAATCTTAAGCGGTCGTAAAGAATAAGCCTACCAGTGTCTTTTATTCGTGAGTCGAAATATCGAAGTATTTCGTTGGAAAATTGAAAGCGTTTCAGATGTTCCTTAACTGATGTTTGTGTCACGATTGAATGGTTTGATAGTGACTTCATATGACTTGTCTTGATTTACCATTTAACAGTAATGACATACTTTAAACAAAATTATATTTAAATGTTTTATTGTTTTATTTTATGAAATGTGGTTCTAAAGAGCTTCTAATTATTTTCCTGTCAGTCTAGTACATTTAAAATTATAATGACTGGAAACAGTAATCCATTGTATAAAAAAAAGAGAGAAAATTTCCCCACTTGCCAATTTATCGTTCGGTAGACGATAATGGCAGGGAAGTTATCTCGTTACACATCTGTGGGTTTGTAAGGGTTTGGAGGAAAAAAGATATTTCAAAAGAAACTTTAGGGACATTCTGAACCCGAACTTAGATAAAAAAAAACAAAAGTTTACTTTAACGTTTCTCGTTATTAGGAGTGAAAACTGTATCCTTTCAAAAAATAATGAAATGCACCAAAAAGTTTGTAGAGAAATCTTGCCTAATTTCAATTTCTCTAAAGAGAGGAAAAAGGGAAACCTAATGACCCCTAATTGCGCAACGATTGTAGAAAATGGTAATTTCTATTAACTTATCGCCCCCTTTCTACAAATAAACCTTTCCGCATGAATCATGTAACTGGCTTCCTTATTTTGTAATTGTTCGCTTTAAAATATATCTTGTATAGAAGGAATTAGACATATTCTAATTCCCTTAAGTATTTTCTCTTCTTTTATGTCTCTACTATACTAGACGATAACTGTTCACCTGTAACTAAAAGGCAATTGACAATCTGAAAGCTTTAATTCTATGTATAAAAGGATATTGAATAAAATTACTCTTAATTGTGCCTGTTGAATTTTCAAGTACTGTCATAATTCATTTATCCTCCAAATAACACAACTATTCTTCTTTGATATTATTCTAGTTAAGCTGACTATCTCGTATAGCAACGAGCACCTCAGGCTACTTAGTATTTCATGGGTTATTAAGGTTTTTGGTCGGAAGTTGGAGGTCCAGGTATCCGAAGGCCACAAGATCACAATCCAAAGCTATAGATAGTGAGTGTGCCATGGGTTGTATCTTTGGATTAGTTAAGACTTTATGGTGACAATAGCTTTTCCATAATCATAGTAAATTTGAAAGACATTAATGTTAAGGTTAACACACAAATGTGTTTGCTAAGTAAAAACTGATAGAAATAAATATATTATTTTAATTATCAAAAAATGTTGTTATCATTTTAAATTGAAATCCTACACTCACCCAATTTTTTTTTTACATTTTCACCACCATCAATCATCAACTATCTTCTCTATCCCCACCTTCTTCTTCCTCCCTTTATTTCCCCCCAAAATCAATGCACTTGCAATGCAATTAGATACACTTTCCTTGATCCGGGTTTCCCTGTAACCGGAGGCGTCAACATCAAATCGTTCTTTGTGTATTTAAAGACGGCCACTCCATTCACCACATTGCATGGCCTTTCCCTCAGAACCCATATGACATATAGTGAAGTGCAAAAATCATTGAATAACTCTCTCTCTCTCTCTCTCTCTCTCTCTCTCTCTCTCTCTCTCTCTCTCTCTCTCTCTTTAAAATGCTCCTGCTTTCAAGATTTAACTCGTGAAAAAGGCCAGAAGATATTTCAGATACCTGAGAGAAAAAGATAAAAAAAAATTTCGGTAACTTTGGGGTTAGAGATAAAATTCTAATTCTAAAAGCTCTTTACGCTATGATTTTAGGCAATCCCTTTTTATCGTGGGATTTCGCCTTGGTTAAGTTCTTAAGAAGAGCGGGACCTTATAATTTTGCCGAAGTTTTTGGAATATTCTCCTTTCTTTTAAGCACACCAGTTGTTTAATATATATTTGTAGATTGATTTTGTCTTCACATTCACTAAAAATGGAGGATTAGGAGGAAAGAAACTAACATATCTTCGATTCCAAAATACTGAAGATGTTAAATGCACAATTATCATGGCCTCTGGCAGAAAAGAATATCGTGATCTTTATCAAGAATTCCCTCGTCGTAGAGTTGAAATGTCATTCTAAATAAAGAATTACGATCCTGGAATGACAAATGTCACCTGATTCAAAGGCAAACCGAATGGCTTTCAAAGCCATACTCATATTCATTCGTGTTTTGAGTGAAGATTTTTATTCTTTCTTAAGGAAAGGTTGTTAATTTACCTCTAAGATCTTTTCGAAGATGCATTGCATTACTACCCTAAAAAATTCTCCTTGTATTTCAGTCATTTACATTTTTACCTATTTATTTATTCGTTTGTTTATTTATTTTGTCTCATCTAATAAATGACCTCTTCTTTCTATATTTCCTGTTACCTTCTGTTGCTGCTCTCATATGAACACCATACTCTTTGGAAGCATTAATTTCTAAGTCAATGGCCCCAAGCGCTTCTTTTAGGGGAACAGAGTTCATCATCTGCATAATAATAATAATAATAATAATAATAATAATAATAATAATAATAATAATAATATAATAATAATAATAATAATAATCTATATGTCTACTCTGCCGATTATAGTTCATTTTTCCTATTGATTTAATGTCGGTTTACAAAATAGTATAATTATTCTTTACCTTCACAAGTAATCATATAGTCCTAAAACAATCCTGTTTAAGTTACAATATTATACAATACAAAACTAAATACACTTTCTTACTACAATCAAAGCCTTCAGTAAACTCAAAAACAAATAAAACACAAAGTTCTTCCAGCAAAGAAACCGTCCCTAAAACAATAATAAGCCAGAAAGAAATCTCAGGTACATTTCGCGTCTGAAATTACCTTGAAAGCGAAAAAGACCTGGAATGTAATAACATAAGACACTGCAATTGGTATCTCTCTCTCTCTCTCAGATCTCGAGAACCTTTGAACGATTTGTCTCTGGGGAAGCCTTGATGGAGAGAGAAAGAGAGAGAGAGAGAGAGAGAGAGAGAGAGAGAGAGAGAGAGAGAGAGAGAGAGAGAGACGGGGGCCGGGGTGCAGGAACAATCGAAAGAGCAAAATCAAAGGTGTAATCCAACAGGCAAAGAAAAGACTTACACTTTTAGCTATTGTTTTGTTGTCAAGAGAGAAGGAGAGAGAGGAGGAAGGAGAGAGAGAGATGAAGAGAGCGAGAGAGAGAGAGAAGAGATGAATTTAGCTCCTTAAAATATTTCTTAGATATAGAAAAAATAAGTTGTAATTTTAACATTCACTCTGAGAGAGAGAGAGAGAGAGAGAGAGAGAGAGAGAGAGAGAGAGAGAGAGAGAGAGAGAGAGAGTAGGAGATACATGGCGAAGGAATAGCCGAATATGCAATCTTGAAGAGTGCTTCAGTACACAAAGAAGTGTCAATATGTTTAACAAGTGGTTTGCAGAGATGTCAAGATAATTCTAAGAGTACTGTTATTCTACTTGAAGAAAATATAACTAAGAGAATGTTAACTAAGAGAATAACAGTGTGAATTATAACGCATGATTGCAGGGTACGAATAAGAGTAGATCTGAAATTAAAGCATCATAAGGAATAGAGGTCTTCGTCAGAATGTCTGGAACAAGAAAGTATGAACAATATCATTTAACGTTTCTAAATACGAAACTAATCTTTGTATATTGAATGATAAATAAATTTTTTACTTTAAGTATTTCCATTTTTTACTTTAAGTATTTCATTTCATATTTCTTTCCCCTAGGTGTCGAAAATATTAACAGTTTCTTTAATGAATCTTCCTTGGAATATTTCGAACATGAGTAAGAACTTGTATGAAACCGCCAAATATAAAAATGAAATCCACCGGCTGTTCACATGAGTAAACGCTCTGTTACACAAGCAAACAAACAAGCAGACATCCGTAAAGGGAGCAGAATCTCAAATGAACTGCAATTTGTATCTGTAAAGGCATAACACCGTCCCAGAGTTTGCATATCAAACGAACCCAAGCATCCTGGGAACGGATTTCGTGGGATATGCATACAGACACGAGCGAATATTCACCGAGAGTTGCTCTTCATATATCTAGGGAGATATTTTTGTGCTGTAACGAGACACTAAGAAGAGAGAAAAATTGGGGAGAGAAGTGAACTAAAAGACTAAGTTACTAGGACATCGTCAAAATGTATAATTTATATATTCGCAAATGGTTGGCGCTGGACGAGGTAATCCTTATATCCCCATGAAGACATCTCTCTCTCTCTCTCTCTCTCTCTCTCTCTCTCTCTCTCTCTCTCTCCTGCTTTTCCATGGGCTCCGATATATATCGTAAGTATTTAAATGAAATGTACTCTCTCTCTCTCTCTCCAAAATAACTTCGAAACTACCTTACCTAACCATGAAAAGAGAAAATATCTGACAGTAATATTACGCAGCTTCCAGGATGTAGTAGAACATTCTAATGAGTATAGAATAAGCTGAAATTTTTCCAGCCTGGAGGAAGAATCCAGTTTGCAAGAACCGAAAGCAGGCTGGAAGGAGCTCCCCTCCCCACCTCCCCACCTCCCCGTACCTGGAACATCATATTCCAGAAGACGGCAATTTATAGTACGGGTAGTACTGGAAAGAATTGGGAAATTTTAAATGAAAAGATATTTTGTACATCTGCCATAGGGGAAGTTTCAGTTATGACAAGGGAAATTATATACAAGTTGAATATATAACATTTATCAAATGTTCAGGGCTATAGAATTGAAAGGGATGATTTAATTCTCTCAAGATTTTGTATTTATGAAACTAATTCAAATCTTTTCTGATTAAAATTTACGTGTACTGAAGCTGTATTAACTGACAGAGAGAGAGAGAGAGAGACAGAGACGAGAGAGAGAGATGAGAGAGAGAGAGAGATAATTTCTTGCTTTGTTAGGTAGCTTTTTACATGACGAACAATGAACGGCACACGAAATATTGTAGAATCTGCGGATCAATAGAATCCGCACAAATTAATGTGAAAGTTTTGTAATATGATATATTAAGAAGGATTTCCAACAGTCTATTTTTAATCTTGCTGAAAATTCCTCTTTTCCTGTCTGACGGAGTTTTTGTTGATGAATAGAAATCAGTGAAATTGAGTCTTTGACAGATCAAAAAAGGCTACATTGATTGTTTCGCCAAAAAACAAAAAAAACAAAGAACAAATAAATAAATAAATAAATAAATAAGAAACCATTTAGAAATTAAAATAAAAAGTTGAATCGTATTCAGCTTAGTAATTGCTCACCCTCTTCCGAAATTGAAATGTTTTTACTGAATTTTACCATTATACAAATTAAAACAGTAGTTTCATATTTCAACATATAAGCAATTGGTCACTTTTTCAGTTGTTTTGCTTCGTATCAGAAGTATTTTGAACAATGATTTGAATTTTGAATACAGAACGTTTTAATAATCAGTTTACAAAATTAACAATACATGGCGAGTGTGGAAATACTGATTAAGGTTGAGCATGAAGGAAAAATATATCCGTATTTTGAATAATAATAATAATAATAATAATAATAATAATAATAATAATAATAATAATAATAATAATAATAATAATAATAATAATAATAATAATGCTAACAAAGGACAATCATATAGCATAGAAATCTGCACACGGACACACACACAACACACACACACACATATATATACAGTAAACAGTTTACACCGCAATGCGCCTCCCTACCTTATATGTATGGTTTAGTCAAGACACATTAAATCAATAACCCTATCAGACCAATCATTAGTTCAGTGGGCTCAGTTACGTATAATTTATCTAAATGGCTCGTAAAAATTCGTACTCCTTTGGTAGGAAACATCTCTAACACGAATGTTAAAAACAATGTTGATTTTATAAACAAATTGAATAGTTTAAATTTGAATTTTGATTTTAATATGGTTAGTTTTGATGTTGTCTCTTTATTTACAAAAGTGCCTGTAGATGACTTACTTGAATATTTGGAGGAGGAATTAGAATGTCATGACATTCCCTTGAGTGTAGCAAACCTCATTAGTCTCATTAGGTTATGTATCAAAGATAGTAAATTTTGTTTTAATGGGGAATTTTTTGTACAAAGGTTTGGCATGGCTATGGGTAATCCCTTATTTCCTGTCCTTAGCAATATTTACATGGAATTTTTTGAAACAAAACTCTTACCAAGAATTTTGCCCCAAAAAGTTGTTTGGTTTAGATATGTGGATAACATCTTCTGTATTTGGCCAGTTCACGAAAATCCCCAGGAATTCCTTAATAATCTCAATAATTTAGTCCCTTCTATAAAATTTACTGTAGAGGAAGAAAGAAATTGTAATTTAAATTTTCTTGATGTAACTGTCCATAGAAATGATAGAAATTTCACCTTTTCAGTCTTTCGAAAATCAACTAACATTGCCTCTTTTGCTCATTACTACTCCAATCACCATCAAAATGTTAAATTCTCTGTATTTTCTGGGATGTTTCTAAGGGCTTTACGTGTCTGTAGCCCGCAGTTTATTGATGCTGAAATTAAAACTATTTATGATATTGCATTACTACTTAAATACCCAAGGACTTTTATAGATGTGGCATGGAAAAGAGCTAGAAAAACATTTTATTCAACCAATGACAAACTTAAATTAAGTAAGCATAACATTCTAAAATTACCCTATGATGAAAGGTTTTTAGATATTCCTAGAATTATAAAGCTATTTAATATAAATGTTATTTTCAGTAATATTAATGTCAAGAGTTAATAATGAAAAATTCTCCTAAAGATCTTCCAGTCTGCATATATGAAATTCCTTGCAAAAAGTGTGATAAAGTCTATTACGGACAGACAGGTAAATCTCTTTCACAACGTCTAAAGCAATATCAATATTCTGTGAGAACTGGGCAAATATCGAATGCATTATTCGTACATATGAGAGATTTAGACCATCCTATTAACTGGAGTCAAGCAAGAGGTTTAATCCCATGTAATGACAGTTAAAAGAAATATCATTGAATCTTGTTTCATCAAGTCAAATAATGGAAATGTTCTAAAGTTAAGTCTTGTTTTATTTAAACTTGATGCTTTCATTATGAAAAAAGTTGTAGATAAATATAAGCAACAAATTAATATATTCAGTTTTTTATATGTTTTGGACTGTACAGATACTTTGTAGTTTCGGTTAGGTTTGTGACCGTGTGATATCCAATAATCCTGGATTATCTCTTTTAATTTTTACCCTTTTGACAATTAACCATCTGGTATTCTTGATCCTGTTATGTACCCGAGACCTTTATCTCCAATTGTACTTCATTAACTCCTTGATGTCTATTATTTTCCTGTGGTATTCGCTTGTAATATTTATATATATATTATATTATATATATATATATATATATATATATATATATATATATATATATATATTATATATATATATATATATATATATATATATATATATATATATATAAGTCATATCACATTACCGTGATTCATATACATATATCGAGCTACAATGTCCTTTCAATATCTAATTCGCTCTACCTCGGAATTAATATATTTTCATATATGCTTACGAAGGGGAATAATTTTTTTTTCTTGATAATAGATTTAACCTGTACTTGGTGGGCGCGAACGCAGGTACATTATAAATCCAGGAACGTCAGTGGAAGCGATACCACCCAACCGCGAGAGGCTTAAAGGTATATGTCGTGCTCTCACCGCAAATACTTTCTCTGGCTGCGATGAAGTATTTGCTGGTTTGGAGACAACATCAACCCGCCTCGACTCCGGTAGTTAAGTGGCGCTTTTGACAACACGTAGCATTTTACATAAGTCATATCACATTACCGTGATTCATATACATATATCGAGCTACAATGTCCTTTAATATCTAATTCGCTCTACCTCGGAAGTTAATATATTTTCATATATGCTTAACCGAAGGGGAATTTTTTTTCTCGATAATAGATCTTTACCTGTACTTGGGCGCGAACGCAGGTACATTATAAATCCAGGAACGTCAGTGGAAGCGATACCACCCAACCGCGAGAGGCTTAAAGGTATATGTCGTCTCTCACCTCAAATACTTTCTCGCGCTGAAGTATTCGTTGGTTTGGAGACAACATCAACCCGCCTCGACTCCGGTAGTTAAGTAGCGCTTTGACAACACGTAGCATTTTACATAAGTCATATCACACTTACCGTGATTCATATACATATATCGAGATACAATGTCCTTTAATATCTAATTCGCTCTACCTCGGATTAATATATTTTCATAAATGCTTAACTGAAGGGGAATTTTTTTTCTCGATAATAGATTTACCTGTACTTGGGCGCGAACGCAGGTACATTATAAATCCAGGAACGTCAGTGGAAGCGATACCACCCAACCACGAGAGGCTTAAAGGTATATGTTGTCTCTCAACTCAAATATTTTCTCGCGCTGAAGTATTCGTTGGTTTAGAGACAACATCAACCCGCCTCGACTCCGGTAGTTAAGTAGCGCTTTTGACAACACGTAGCATTTTACATAAGTCATATCACATTACCGTGATTCATATACATATATCGAGCTACAATGTCCTTTAATATCTAATTCGCTCTACCTCGGAATTATATATTTTCATATATGCTTAAACCGAAGCAGAATTTTTTTTCTCGATAATAGATTTACCTGTACTTTGGCGCGAATGCAGGTACATTATAAATCCAGGAACGTCAGTGGAAGCGATACCACCCAACCGCGAGAGGCTTAAAGGTATATGTCGTCTCTCACCTCAAATACTTTCTCGCGCTGAAGTATTCGTTGGTTTGGAGACAACATCAACCCGCCTCGACTCCGGTAGTTAAGTAGCGCTTTTGACAACACGTAGCATTTTACATAAGTCATATCACATTACCGTGATCGATCATAGACATATATCGAGCTACAATGTCCTTTAATATCTAATTCGCTCTACCTCGGAATTAATATATTTTCATATATACTTAACCAAAGGGGAATTTTTTTTCTCGATAATAGATTTACCTGTACTTGGGCGCGAATGCAGGTACATTATAAAATCCAGGAACGTCAGTGGAAGCGATACCACCCAACCGCGAGAGGCTTAAAGGTATATGTCGTCTCTCACCTCAAATACTTTCTCGCGCTGAAGTATTTGTTGGTTTGGAGACAACATCAACCCGCCTCGACTCCGGTAGTTAAGTAGCGCTTTTGACAACACGTAGCATTTTATATAAGTCATATCACATTACCGTGATTCATATACATATATCGAGCTACAATGTCCTTTAATATCTAATTCGCTCTACCTCGGAATTAATATATTTTCATATATGCTTAACCGAAGGGGAATTTTTTTTCTCGATAATAGATTTACCTGTACTTGGGCGCGAACGCAGGTACATTATAAATCCAGGAACGTCAGTGGAAGCGATACCACCCAACTGCGAGAGGCTTAAAAGTATATGTTGTCTCTCACCTCAAATACTTTCTCGCGCTGAAGTATTCGTTGGTTTGGAGACAACATCAACCCGCCTCGACTCCGGTAGTTAAGTAGCGCTTTTGACAACACGTAGCATTTTACATAAGTCATATCACATTACCGTGATTCATATACATATATCGGCTACAATGTCCTTCAATATCTAATTCGCTTCTACCTCGGAATTAATATATTCATCATATTGCTTAACCGAAGCGATTTTGAATTTTCTCGATAATAGATTTACCTGTACTTTGGGCGCGAACACAGGTACATTATAAATCCGGGAACGTCAGTGGAAGCGATACCACCCAACCGCGAGAGGATTAAAGGTATATGTCGTCTCTCACCTCAAATACTTTCTCGCGCTGAAGTATTCGTTGGTTTGGAGACAACATCAACCCGCCTCGACTCCGGTAGTTAAGTAGCGCTTTTGACAACACGTAGCATTTACATAAGTTATATCACATTACCGTGATTCATATACATATATCGAGCTACAATGTCCTTTAATATCTAATTCGCTCTACCTCGGAATTAATATATTTTCATATATGCTTAACCGAAGCAGAATTTTTTTTCTCGATAATAGATTTACCTGTACTTGGGCGCGAATGCAGGTACATTATAAATCCAGGAACGTCAGTGGAAGCGATACCACCCAACCGCGAGAGGCTTAAAGGTATATGTCGTCTCTCTCCTCAAATACTTTCTCGCGCTGAAGTATTCGTTGGTTTGGAGACAACATCAACCCGCCTCGACTCCGGTAGTTAAGTAGCGCTTTTGACAACACGTAGCATTTTATATAAGTCATATCACATTACCGTGATTCATATACATATATCGAGCTACAATGTCCTTTAAAATCTAATTCGCTCTACCTCAAAATTAATATATTTTCATATATGCTTAACCGAAGGGGAATTTTTTTTTTTTTTCTCGATAATAGATTTACCTGTACTTGGGCACGAACGCAGGTACATTATAAATCCAGGAACTAACGTCATGGAAGCGATACCACCCAACTGCGAGAGGCGTAAAGGTATATGTCGTCTCTCACCTCAAATGCTTTCTCGCGCTGACAGTATTCGTTGGTTTGGAGACCAACATCAACCCGCCTCGACTCCGGTAGTTAAGTAGCGCTTTTGACAACACGTAGCATTTTTACATAAGTCATATCACATTACCGTGATTCATATACATATCGAGCTACAATGTCCTTTAATATCTAATTCGCTCTACCTCGAAATAATATATTTTCATATATGCTTAACCGAAGGGGAATTTTTTTTCTCGATAATAGATTTACCTGTACTTTGGCGCGAACGCAGGTACATTATAAATCCAGGAACGTCAGTGGAAGCGATGCCACCCAACCGCGAGAGGCTTAAAGGTATATGTCATCTCTCACCTAAAATACTTTCTCGCGCTGAAGTATTCGTTGGTTTGGAGACAACATCAACCCGCCTCGACTCCGGTAGTTAAGTAGCGCTTTTGACAATACGTAGCATTTTACATAAGTCATATCATATTGCCGTGATTCATATACTATAGCGAGCTACAATGTCCTTTAATATCTAATTCCCTCTACCTCGGAATTAATATATTTTCATATTTTCTTAACCGAAGGGTTTTTTTTTTTTTTCTCGATAATAGATTAATTCCGAGGTAGAGCAACTTAGATATTAAAGGACATTGTAGCTCGATATATGTATATGAATCACGGTAATGTGATATGACTTATGTAAAATGCTACGTGTTGTCAAAAGCGCTACTTAACTACCGGAGTCGAGGCGGGTTGATGTTGTCTCCAAACCAACAAATACTTCAGCGCGAGAAAGTATTTGAGGTGAGAGATGACATATACCTTTAAGCCTCTCGCGGTTGGGTGGTATCGCTTCCACTGACGTTCCTGGATTTATAATGTACTGCGTTCGCGCCAAAGTACAGGTAAATCTATTATCGAGAAAAAAAATTTCCCTTCGGTTAAGCATATATAAAGATATATTAATTCGAGGTAGAGCGAATTAGATATAAAGGACATTGTAGCTCGATATATGTATATGAATCACGGTAATGTGATATGACTTATGTAAAATGCTACGTGTTGTCAAAAGCGTTACTTAACTACCGGAGTCGAGGCGGGTTGATGTTGTCTCCAAACCAACGAATACTTCAGCGCGAGAAAGTATTTGAGGTGAGAGACGACATATACCTTTAACCCTCTCGCGGTTGGGTGGTATCGCTTCCACTAACGTTCCTGGATTTATAATGTCCCTGCGTTCGCGCCCAATTACAGGTAAATCTATTATCGAGAAAAAAAAAAAAAAAAATCATTCCCCTTCGGTTAAGCATATATGAAAATATATTAATTTCGAGGTAGAGCGAATTAGATATTAAAGGACATTGTAGCTCGATATGTATATGAATCACGCTAATGTGATATGACTTATGAAAATGCTACGTTGTTGTCAAAGCGCTACTTAACTACCGGAGTCGAGGCGAGTTGATGTTGTCTCCAAACCAACGAATACTTCAGCGCGAGAATGTATTTGAGGTGAGAGACGACATATACCTTTAAGCCTCTCGCGGTGGGGTTGTATCGCTTCCACTGACGTCCTGGATTTATAATGTACCTGCGTTCGCGCCCAAGTACAGGTAAATCTATTATCGAGAAAAAAAATTCCCCTTCGGTTAAGCTATATAAAGATATATTAATTTCGAGGTAGAGCGAATAGATATTAAAGGACATTGTAGCTCGATATATGTATATGAATCACGGTAATGTGATATGACTTATGTAAAATGCTACGTGTTGCAAAAGCGTTACTTAACTACCGGAGTCGAGGCGGGTTGATGTTGTCTCCAAACCAACGAATACTTCAGCGCGAGAAAGTATTTGATGTGAGAGCGACATATACCTTTACCCTCTCGCGGTTGGGTGGTATCGCTTCCACTAACGTTCCTGGATTTATAATGTCCCTGCGTTCGCGCCCAATTACAGGTAAATCTATTATCGAGAAAAAAAAAAAAAAAATTCCCTTCGGTTAAGCATATATGAAAATATATTAATTTCGAGGTAGAGCGAATTAGATATTAAAGGACATGTAGCTCGATATATGTATATGAATCACGCTAATGTGATATGACTTATGTAAAATGCTACGTGTGTCAAAAGCGCTACTTAACTACCGGAGTCGAGGCGAGTGATGTTGTCTCCAAACCAACGAATACTTCAGCGCGAGAATGTATTTGAGGTGAGAGACGACATATACCTTTAAGCCTCTCGCGGTTGGGTTGTATCGCTTCCACTGACGTTCCTGGATTTATAATGTACTGCGTTCGCGCCCAAGTACAGGTAAATCTATTATCGAGAAAAAAATTCCCCTCGGTTAAGCATATATGAAAATATATTAATTCCTAGGTAGAGCGAATTAGATATTAAAGGACATTGTAGCTCGATATATATATATATATATATATATATATATATATATATATATATATATATATATATATATATATATATATATATCATACCTTGCACTTATATTAAAAATCTAAATATTTTTCTATTTAATAATATTAAATTATTGATTACATCGCAAATAATTTTCAGTCGTTACTGAATATATGATTTATTCAAACCTTTATTCCCTCGGTGAATTAGACTTACAGATCTAGTATTGTATCCGTCCTCCCGGCCCCGGTCCCCCCACCGTCCAACCCGCAACCCTTGAAATCCCTTGACCCCTCTAGTGACAGCTGCTGATTCTCGACTTCTGCGAACCCCAGACAACCCCATCAAGTATTCATGACAAAACCTCTGGCGACTCGGAATA
Source organism: Macrobrachium nipponense (assembly GCF_015104395.2). Lineage (NCBI taxonomy): Eukaryota > Metazoa > Arthropoda > Malacostraca > Decapoda > Palaemonidae > Macrobrachium > Macrobrachium nipponense. The sequence continues at coordinate 214,344,790 of NC_087200.1, forward strand.
CATATTTCTGGAATTGGAACGGAAATAATGAATGCTACCAATGGAATTTTAGAGACCGCACACACATATTCCACAGACGATCATTTTTATTTTTGTATGACATCTGTCTTCGTCTATCACTGCTGCTCCATAATTGAAGTGTTTCATCGGATACCTGTAAATGTCATCCAATATTAGAACAGCCTTTTTGGGTCGAGGTGTGAAAATCTGAAATTCTTCGTGCTTTTTAAATTAAATCGGTGTGATTAAGGGGAACATAATTTTATATTTGTTTGTACAAATTCATGAAAACTCTATCTCTGGAAAATTGAAGAATATTGCCACAAACAATGGGTACTGAATGGCAGTTTATTCTTATTTACAGACATAATTACATTACATATAATTTTGAATAATATTGACGGTTAAAAATATCAAGAAACACTAAATAATTTCCAGATATTCTTCTCTTAGGATTATTTTGTTACATATTTCTTTATATACCATCTTTAAGTTTGATGCGATAATGGTATCTTTATAGAATGTAAAATATCTCTCTCTCTCATCTCTCTCTCTCTCTCTCTCTCTCTCTCTCCTCTCTCTCTCTCTCTCTCTATATATATATATATATATATATATATATATATATATATATATATATATATATATATATATATATATATATATATATATATATATATAACTTATACATATAATATACATATAGTTATTATATGTATATGTGTATCATATATAAACAACTATTATTTGTTATTTAAGGACAACTAAAAACATTTCTCGAACTCCCCAGAATACTTCATATACCATTAACACCGTACTTCTAAACTACAAAGCTATTAAATCCCATGCCTTTGCAAAAAGGTCTTCACAATGATGCAATGCATGACATGAATGAATTACTAAGCGGAATCCGCACCTACGTAAGCTGCACAGATCATAAATTTCCGTAATAAATTCCAGTCATAAATTCCTACAGTTTTTTTTTTTTTTTTTTTTAGCGTTCAAGGAATGTTTAACATTCGCTCAGGATTGTTCCCCGAAAACACTCGTGGATTCTAGAAATGCTGGATATTAATACTACATATGGTGTCAATTCTGAGTTTATAGTTAGTTGGTTGTCCGAATAATTCTGGGAATAAACGAATGTCACTGGAGATTGATTATATGAGCTTCATAATCATTGGGTAAATTCCGCAATAATAATAATAATAATAATAATAATAATAATATAATGAATAATAATAATAATAATCCCTCATTATGAAATAATTTTCCCCAAACCAAAAGAAAAAGTTAGGAAATCCCCCGTTATTAAGAAAGCAAATTCCGTAACAAGTATAACCAGCAGTTTAGCTCATTAACTTTGCCCTTGTCAGTGCCAGGAATTGTCTTCGTGAAGCCAAGTATAAAATACACAAATTATATATTTTTTTTTATTTACTCGAAGGTTATTCCGTAGATAATAATTTTGAGAATATAATCGTTATAATTGTTATTGATTTGGTTAATTCTACATGAGGATAACCTTCAAGTGTCTATTTTGTTATATTTTACATCATTCATTTTCAGACTGTTATACATTTATTAGTGAAATATTTAGCAGAGAGCGATTAGACTGAATCAGGAGACAGTGAAGGACAATAAAGGCTCCATATTCACCAGAGAAACGTGAGAATTCACCGCCTCAGAAATATTTGGCAAGTTTAAAGCGAAGATGGGCAATGAAATGCCTTCACTGAGCTGGAAAATGAATTTCCAAATTAACGCCGCTTAATGCCCCAAGGATCTGGCTGCGGCTAATTATTTATCAGACCTCGAAGAAACCAGGAGAGATAAATCGATCTTCTCTGCTTCTCGGAAAGATACTTAATAGATGCGGAAAGGGGGAACTGATACGAACTCCTCTCTAGTTCTCAAAGTTGGAGAAGGGTCAGAGTTTCAGAACTTTTCAGCCTTGATTTTCCTAATTAAATCTGTCTAGCTATTTAGGTACAGCACTGAATGAAGGGTAATTAGGTATTGGTCTGACTTTTAACATCTGTTTTTTAGCCAATATAAAGAGAGCTTAACCAGCTTACGAAGATTATTTAATAATGTCAGCAGGTAAATAATGATGTTTTGGACATATTAGCATAAAAGATAAAACTGAAGTAGAAGACATACTATAATGCGGACCCGACGGAAGGACAGAAAATATGACTTATCTCTCTCTCTCTCTCTCTCTCTCTCTCTCTCTACTTATACAAACATTAGTTAGATGTTTTCCCGTGTATGTGTATGTTTGTTTGTGTGTGTGGGAGGGAGGGTGGGTGAGTGTTGTGTGTGTGTGTGTGTTTATGTATTCAGTAAGAAGATTGCACGAGTAGTTAAATAATGGGTTAAGTTCAAAAGCCAATTTGCTGATGACCTTCCGGATGAGTATTTTGGCAAATAGGATCTAGCAGTGATTTATTCCATTTTTTTAATATATGAGAACCCAATAAACCCTAAAAGGACGAACTTTTAAGGTGAAGGAGAGCTAAGGAGTGAAAGATAGTCATGAATGAGTGAGATAAGGGCTCTATAGAACAAAACAGTATGTAAGGCCTTTTCACTTCAAGATCACAGTATAAATTCGTCACCACAGAAGAGAGCAGGATGCTAAGAAATGCTCTTTATTGGATGAGGTCTAGAAATATCTTTAAGTACGTGATAAAATCGAACAATTTCTTGCGACAAAAAAATGTGTTATTTTAAAGATCAATGAAACATCTATTTAAAGCAGATCTAAATGTAGCGGCAGAAGAGAAAACTAGAAACGACTCATGAATGACTGAGAAGAGGGAATAGCATCGCAATTAATAGGGTACCTGAGATAAGGATTCTGCTTACTAAATCATCATTTGCATTACCTTTGATCTTCATTGGTCTTTGATGCCTAACAAAGAAGACTATGAATCAGTTAGGGAAAATTAGGGTGTAATTTTCCAAAGGGGTCTTTCGACCTTCTTGCCGTTGTACTAATCACGTGTGCTATTATCAGACATTTAGCCGAATGTTAGTTGAATTGCAATGTAATTTTATTTGCAGATTTTCGCTACAACAAAACAGGTTATCTCTCTCTCTCTCTATCTCCTCTCAGCTCTCTCTCTTCTCTCTCTCTCTCTCTCTCTCTCTCCTCTCTCTCTCTCTCTCTCTCTCTCTCTCTCTGGGAAGTAGGACGACAAATCAGGAATTAAATCAAAGTATAGTTACTTTGAAAATTATGTTGCAAAACAGTAAGTTAAGCAGAGTGTTCTTCATATTTGTTTCTCAAATGATGACGAGAGAGAGAGAGAGAGAGAGAGAGAGAGAGAGAGAGAGAGAGAGAGAAGATATATTTGATTAAGCTTATTGTTTCTGTTTCCAAATTAACGTTCTGATGTGACTTTTTTACACTGGACTAAATATCAGTTTAATTAATTTTACCAAAAAATAAGATCAATAATTATTATATCATCCGGTTTGCTGTATCTAATATCTCACTTTCAAAACCTTTGAATTTAAGATTTGGTAACCTACGACAGCAAATCTGTATAAATTCATGGAAAGCTGACATCAAACAGACCGGACCAATCCCCAATTGCCCAATCAGATCATTCGAATCTCTCTTATATTTCCGCGACCCTTGCATTAATCGGTTCCATATGATTCGTAAAATAAATATCATATAATATATATCAACTGGATTTTGCTGGGGCTCATCATCTCTCTCTCTCTCTCTCTCTCTCTCTCTCTCTCTCTCTCTCTCTCTCTCTCTCTCTCTCTCTCTCTGATGAGTATGTGACCACCTCTATACACTCTAAGAAAGGTTTGTTGTCATCCAATTAATGACAGCTAAGTGGTTGAGAGATTCGTTGAATGGACAATATAATGAAATATATCTTTTATGAATTTTATATATTTATTTCTTTTCTAGGGCTAAGGAAAACGTGTATAGATTGTCATAGCTATGGCTATGGAAACGTATTTTGGTCCTGGATGTTTTGGGACATTTGTCGAGTCCTAGATCCCACGGAAAAGTGGATTTCATTCGGCGAGGAATGGAAATCTAGATATGCAAAATAATTAATACAAATTCATTCATTGAAAGGTTTGGAAAGAGAAGGCTTTTCATTGCTAGATTCTGAAGTGAACGAACTAATCATACAATACTTTTAAATTCAATTTTGTTCATTTGGAAGTGAAAGGACCACCGAGTCGTTACTTATATCTTGAGGCATACCAAGATTCGCAGATAATCTGTGGAAAACAACCAAACTTTAATGGATTTTTTCTTTTTATTATTTTACCTGCCCTTGTTATGTCTGTGTCCAAAGATCAATGACATTCCCTAGAAATGAAAAACTTATCTAAAAGTAATGAAATTTGCTGTTTCCTAGTTAGCTCAGTGGAGATGACTCCCTGATAGTAGTCATAAAAAAAGCATTAAGTCTAAAAAATTTAGATATTAAAAAATTTCAACAGTACCCAACCGAAAGGTAACGTTTCAGTTTTATACAGAGGAGGTATTTAATTTTTATGTACTATATCATATTTTTTTTCATATACTAGTTTATCAAACCTTTCAAACTATAGCAGTTCCAGCTCTCCCTTCCCAGAGATATTATTCACTGAAAAAACACATCACCCATGTTGTCAATTGCGAAGAAAAGTATATTTATTTATTTATTTTTCAATCGAACGTTTCCTAAAGGTTTCCCCTAAAGCAAGCAACGTTTTAGCTAATTGGCTGCCTCCTGTTTATATTATATTATAAAATACTTCGTTTCCTGAAAGAGATGCAAACATGTGAAATATTTTTATAAAGATGTATTCCATCAATATTTATAAACAAAAAAATTGTGTAGAAAAATACCTGCATAAATTCTGCAATACACACACACACAGATACGCACACCCACAATCACACACACACACACTCACATATACAATATTATATATATATATATATATATATATATATATATATATATATATATATATATATATATATATATCCAAATTTCAGTCATAAGGCAATTTAGCTCATGACATTAGAAGTACGGGTTATGCAGTTGACTATTTGTCATAATGATAATCAATCCCCCAGAGTTAACTGGAGGTTAAACTAAATAATTTATAATGAAATAAGCAACTACAAAAACTTCAGATGATGAAGACTATGTACCACAATTACAATCACTTCACAGATCTATCGAAAGATTGAACGATGTAATATATAATGAAATAAGTAATCAAATAATAAACAAAACGCCATACCATTATACAGACTGCAGTCCACAAGTCTTTTTTTTCCACAAATCTCCACTTATCTCTAGCTTCACCTCTTACATTCATTGGCCTTCTAACTCTCCTGGTGTCTACAGGATCCCAGAAGACACTGTCAAGTACCATTTTCCTAAAGGGATGTGTAAAGATAATTTCCAAGGCTTAGAAATTGCTCATTCAGCTGTACATATTTGATATTACTTTTAAACGATTCTAGTATTTTGCTGTAGATCTGGCCTTATTACCAATCAAATTAAGAGCTTTAACATGTAAGGTACATTACAGAATTGACGACTCTCTTCAAGAGTTTTGATGAAAGCAAAGACATTCAATAAGAAAATTAATTCGTCTCATCATAAGTAAAGATATCGGATCGGCCCGACTCATGTTCCTAGTTTCAGAAAGGAAGCGAGGTTCCATAACTCCAACAAAGAGTCTAAGAGATGACTATCAGTTCTCAAGAGTTTAGACGCTTCCTACTTTGATATTCCCTCGGCATAAAGATGTCCGCTTGTCAGAATTGTCAAATTGTGCTGTGAACAAACCATAAATTTCTGCCACTGATATAGGATGAATATCAAAGTATAAAAAATTGCGCAAACAAAATAAAAATGGAAAAGTCATCTAAATCTTAAAAGAAGGGTAACATAAAAATAAAGCGTATTAAGCAGATAAATTTCTAACGTTTTGGAAACTTGAACATCTCTTTGCAACTCAGTTCAAATTACCAAAAATTAAAATTCAGCAATTTCAAGGACAAAATGCTATTTACATCTTAACCCGATCAGCAAGCAAAGATTATAAACAGAAACTTGTTAACTAAATTACCTACTTTTTCTCGATTACGCTCGACAACTCCTAAAATACGTTTCACACCTGAAACTACAGCAATTTATTATAATCCCTCTCGTCTGCAAACGAAACAGCATTAGGAGAAGCTCTTAAGTGGAATATTTTAACAGCAAGGTAACGTCGCATGTAAAATTAGCAAGCAAACAATCAAGTTGCTAACGAGAGGTAATAAAGTTTGTGGACAATACTTCATAATTCATTTATTCACGCCAGACGCTTATGACGATCTGAGAATTATATCAGCCAAACATTGAGGCTTCACCCAGGACACGTCGACAAAAGTTGCAACTGCATTTCAGATAACTTTGCAACTCTATTTACCTAAATTATGATTATGCTCGACTATTTTAGTAACGTGTGGCCAATGGTTATAATTTTGGGTGTTGCATGACTATGTTTCTAGCAAACTAATTGAAGTGAAGATGGAAACTGCCTAGTGGTGTAATTGACTTGAAATTCAAGCTTCCAAAGAATATGGCGTTACTTTGAAGGAAGTAAAAGAAACTCTCAGGAAATACACGTATTAGAAAAGAAAAAAAAATAAATTAAAAAGATGATAAACAAATAAAAATATAAGTAAATTATGAAATATAGGAAAAACAATAATTAGACCCACAGTTTCTCTTAATTAAAAAACGTGAAAGTATATCGGAGAACATTTTTGAAATACTTTTCCTGAGATAATGAATAACTCATACGCACATATCCCTAATCTCTATTACTGTGTACACTAATGTTTTGTACATACGGGAAAGCTGAATAGAGTTGCGAGAACTGAGAAAGGGGAACAGGAAATTCCGGGAACAATTCAAAACAGTGGAATCAAAAGTAAAGCTCTAAGCAGGAAGGGTAGATTTTTTACATGAACTGTTATGTCTCACTTTTCTTCTAAGAAACTTCGATGAAAGGAAGGGAACTCTCTCTCTCTCTCTCTCTCTCTCTCTCTCTCTCTCTCTCTCTCTCTGAATCAAGCACCTTTATAACTATGTATACTTTCCGATTAAAAACTTAATAAAATTACAAATGAAATATGTAGATAATAAGGCTTCCAAAGACTATTTAGGTGTTCATTAGAAAGAGGTAACAGAAGGTAATGGGAAACACAGAAAGAAGAGATCAGTTATTACAAAAGATAAATAAATGAACAAATTAACAAATAAATAGATGAAAAAAGTTGCAATTGTTTCTTTCATCATGTTTACGTGACGTTCGCTCCAGTTCCGTCCTAGATCCGTAAAACAGACGAGGCTCGATATGTCCCTCCATATTTCATCAAATTTTGATGTTCATTGCAGTTCCAGCAATTTTATGCCCTTTTGAAGTTGTATTGACCATGTGACTTTCTTTCTAGTTTATATGACAGCTTTTCAATCGGTCTCTCCACATTTGGCAAACTTTTGTGGAACGATGCTGAAAAATATGGTAATTTCAATGCTTGAAGGAGCCATATTTCATAGAGTCACATTTTTTATTTTCTTATTTGCATACATTTACTGCCACGTAAATGGTCTCACATCTCTTCGTTACTTACTATGTCATCTTCCTATAAATCATTTTCTTTGCATATTCGTTGAATTTTAAACAATATTGCTTCCTACTGCAAAATGATTTCTTAGCCGAGTCTAAGATATGTGTGAGAATGACATTTTCTTCCCTATAAATCATTTCCTGTCCATGTTAATCTTATTTCATTCAGTATAGCCTCCTACTGCATAATATCTGCTTAGCCAATGTTAAGGTATATGTAAGACTCATTTCATTGACAGAGGTGAAGGACATAACTACAAATAAATAACAAATCAGTTTCAACATTAACTTTCATTTACTTAGTATCTGACGAAAGAGTTGGAACCATTTGAAGTTAAAAGCAATGGGTTAATGGCGAAGATATAATGTTAGAATTCAAAAGACAACTGCAGCTCCAGCAGTTTCATGGTATAATTCTGCATTTTACAGATCCACATTAAAAATACTACAAAATAAGAAGAAATAATGTTAGATGAAAAGGACAATTATTTTTATATTTCATTTAAACAAACAAAACTTCCAAATGAATTCAGGGTTATCATTAGTTGGTAATATAAACCTTCAGTTTTGGATCTATTATGCATTTTGGAATAAAAGATATATAATTATGTTGTATAATGAACAACCTAAACTAGACGAATAACAATAATCCTGACCAGTTTTATAACCCTTCAGAAAAAAAAATACAACAGATGGATATTTACCTTCTTCAACGTAACATCGGTCATCTCGACGATTAATGGAAGAAATATTGATCACAATCCAATTTTCAAAACTTATGATCTCCAAGTCTTGACAAGCAGTGGAAAATCCAGTTGTAGTCCGAGAGACGACCCTCACTTCGCTGGCTTCCACAAACATCAACACAGTGATCTGTGGACTTGACTCACTAACTGTGTGATTACAAGAAATTCGTGTGGACACATCTATTGAACCATCCTAGGCACACACATACAAACTCGAAGATAGAGTAACCGGAGAAAAGGCTAGCGAAGGTTTTTTCGCGAAAGCCTCAAGAAAGGAATATATTTTGGGATGGGCCATTTGGATATACCTTTTCGGTGGATTTTATAATTGCCCTTTTTTGTAACTTCACTTAGCATCGTGGCCATAAATAATCTGTAAATCAACGTTAGGCATATAAAATGAGCAACGAAGGCTCCTCTTTCGAGAAGGCTTGAAGAAATAAACACATCTGAAGTGGGACTGTTAGAAAATAAGGTGTAATTAATTACTATAATAGGCATTCGCCTATTACTTAGAGCTGCGGCCATAAGTGATATGTAGAGTTAACGGTGGTTTGTATACCAAAAGGCAAACGAAGATTCTTTCGAGAATAAAACAATATATTCTAAAAGGAACGATTAGAAAATAAGGCTTAAATAGACATTATATGAAATAACAAAAAGCAGCATTTTTTGTCTCTTGTAGATGTTTAAGCCTGTATTAGAAGTGAACAGAAGATTCTACATATATAAAACATGTGAAAGTTTTTCCTCTCACACCTGTGCTTGAGGAACGCGGTATTAATGAATTAAAATATAAATAAATAACGAAATTTATATAAATGCATTATAAGCGAAAGAGAAAAAAAATGTCAATACAAAGTGTTTTAGTGTATCAATGAAAAACATCATCCATTGAAGTTTTAGCCATTAATCGGATTCCTGATTTGTACGATCTGACCGAATGACCACCAGTGATATTGTGATACACGTACAAGTATGTATATACATATGTAACAAACATACACACACAAACATAATTATGCACATATATACATGTATATATACATGTGGGCAGCATACTTTTTAGTTTCTCTGAGCAGCCAAGAATCAATCCTTACCTGCGGCTTACGTAGACGCTCTCCTCTCTGTCTTTCCATCATTAGACTCATTGAACATTATTAGAGTACAAACCCATAAAGGGTAATTGGCTTAATTAGTGTCTCAACACGCGAACCCATAACGGTACTCTCTCTTTCTCTCTCATTTCTCTCTCTCGCTCTCTCTTCTCTTCGTCTCTATCTCTCTCTCTCCATGATTTAAGATACCTTATTAGTGAAAATGTTTACAAAAAGTGTAAAATTGGAATGTTAAGTCAGATTTATTACCACTATTATGTATCAGTCGTTATTGTCAGTGTTATTGTATTTGAATGGAGTGGATGAAGTCACCATATTATCATTATTAGTATCATTGTTATTACATTCCGTTATTGATTTATTAGTTATTGTTATTGTTCAATTACATATATGTTTGTGTGTGTGTGTGTGTATGTTTGCACATGGGGATCACTTTTGTTTGTTAATCTAGTTGGGAACAGCCCCGCGGCCCCCCTTTCCCAACAAAAATAGCAATTTCACAGAAATCCAATGTAAAAAAATGGAAGCAAATCGAATAGCTTCTTATGAGTATCACGTACAAGCGGGAAAAATAGTTACAGCAAAAACTAAACGACGAAAATCGATTTAAAAAACTATTCTTTGAATTGCGGCTACAGTTAAAGGCATTTTGGAATAATAAATATTATTGTAGATCGGTTTCGAAAAAGAGTAGAATTTCTGCATTAAAAAAATATAGATGGAATACAGAAATTTTTATATAAAGAGTATTAGCTCTTTCGCTCTCTCTCTCATTTTATATATATATATATATATATATATAATATATATATATATATATATATATATATATATATATATATATATATATATGTATGTATGTATGATATATCGATCACAGAATACAAATAAACGAATTTTCATTTCTAATGTCAAAGTTACGTCAGTGTAATTCGAGTAATGGGTGGTCTTCAAAATGAAATGTACAAAATGATGAAAATATGGATTCTCTCTCTCTCTCTCTCTCTCTCTCTGTATTGCTGGATTGATGCCATATTTGATACTCGTAACGTAGACCACAGCATTTTTTGCTTTTACTATTATGGTTCGTCAGTAAAGCTGTTGTTAATTGGTGTAATTTCCTATGAATGTGTTGCTCTATAGCCATCAGGGCGTCATTTGCGCAAGATTAAAGTAGTTAATGGTCTCCAGTGTAGCTTTTATTTTAGGCATTGTTTTACAGTTTGCTAACCATGTATATATAAATATATATAATAATATGAATATAATATAATATTTAATATAATATATTTAATTATATATATATATATCTATAAGGATATAATATATATTATATATATATATATATACATATATATCATATATTAATATATATATATATATATATGATAATATATATTAATATAATATACTATATATATATATATATATATATTCCCTATATTAGATATCTATAGTTATATATTATATAATATAATAGTTGATTATATATATAATATATATATATAGGTTATATTTATATATATATTATATTTATATATATTTATATATTCTATATATAATATATATATATATATGTATATATATATACTAATAATATATATAAATATAGATATCTATAATTATATAAATTATATATATATATATATATATATAAAAATATATATCATATAGAGATATATATATATATAGATATACATATTTATTATATAGATATATCTATATATAGAGATATATATATATATAGATATAGATATGATGATA
>NC_087200.1:214361085-214411085 GCF_015104395.2 Macrobrachium nipponense
ATATCCTAATTGATGTATTAGGAAAAAGAATGCCAAAAGCATGCAAACTGTGTAAGGCGTGGTATAGCCATAGTTAATCCACAAAACCTAATCAGAAAATGTGCTGCATGCAACATTCCGACCCATTCACAATGTGCTAAGGTAATGCAAGATATGAGAAAAGATACCAGAATATTTTGCTCAACATGTTTATCATGGATGGACAATGTTACTAAATCAAGATGAATGTACAAATAGTTGAAGATGAAGAAGAAGAGGAAGAGGAAGAAGAAGAAGAGAAAACGGAACAGAAGTAAACAAAACTGAAATGACAGAAAAAAATAAGGAAAACAAAGAACAAGATAAAAGTATGGATGCAGAGATACTCATTGATACTACATATGAGGCAATAAAGCAGCATACTTACGAAGAAATAAATTACGATATGGCAGCACAAAAGAAAATCCCGAAGAGGCTCTACCCAGATCTACACAATGACGGGAAAGAGGAAAAAATAGACAAAAGAGACAAAGTCTGCAACCTTTTGAAAGAGGGAATTGCAGATTTGGAGAAAGATGTTACTACAAACATCCTAAGGTATGTCACAACTATGAAATATATGGTAAATGTGCATACCTATATGGCTATGAGGATGATTGCAGAGATCTGCATCCAAAAATATGCAAAAACCTAAAAGAAGGAAAAGGATGTAAGTTTGACAAAAAATTTAAATATATGCACCCTCTAGCCATGAATCATAATCAAATAAATAATCAATCGAGTAATAAAATACAAAATAAGAAAGAAACAAATAAAGAGAGGAATAAAGAATATCAGGTACAAGAAAAAAGCCAGCCATCAACAAGATATGCAGAGATCTCAGCAAAAAATTTCAAAGCCTAGCTCCAAGATACTACTCAAGAGATAATAATTGTATTTATTATGCTAGAGGATATTGCAGATACGGAGAAAATTGCAGATTTAGACACAAAATGAATAATTATGATGAGGAAGATCAAATATTATGGAAAAGTTGAATTTTTTAATGTCAGAATTTCAGGAAATGAAAAAAAGACATACCAGAACAGGAAAGAGACATGGGAAAATCCTTATTATTACCCATATTAACGAAGGAGAAAACATGCAAACCATCATAGTGATGAATGTGGGGGACGAGTAACTCAAACAAAAAGAAAAATAGAGTACTTAGAAGAACTAACCCAAATTGAAAAGAACATAGATATAATGAATATAAGTGAAACCTGGTATTCCCAAGAGACTGGAAATGATGATATAAAAAAAAGGGGGTTCCAAACTTATAGATCAGATAGAAAAAATAGGAATCAAGGGGGAACCGCAATATATGGGAAAGACAAAAAACAAGGAAAAATATATGAGAAATATAGTAACTCAGGATGTAAATAATAGCGGGTAGAATTTGAATCTGAAAAATTAATGAACATAGTAATATATAGACCTCTAATACTAAAGAGTTTGACTTAATAATAGAAAAATTGGATGATATATGTAGAAATCACAAGGACTGGACTATTCTCCTATCTGTGCTTGTTCGAGAGGGTCTGGGATGCCGTCTGCTGTCAGGTCGAAGAAGTTTTGCTTCAATATAATTGACGAATATGATGGGAACATATACATTCATATACACCAGAAAACTTATCTCCATCTCCTTCTCTCTCACTCTCTCTCTCACACTCTCTCTCACACACACACGCACACACACACACACACACACACACACACACCCACCACACACACACACCCACAAACACAAAGACCCATCCACAGGCAAATCAAATGTCATCTAATTAAATATAAAAAAATGAAAAATTATGTTTTATGCCTTAAATAAATATAAAATTAAAGCTCTCGAAAAAGTATCTTTAATAATTTACTTAACTGCGACAGTAAGATACGAATGATACAATTTTCCCTCATTAGATTAGCTATTATCTCTAAGAGAGTAGCTCTCGTTTAATTCTAATCTTCGGCATGATGATACCCTCCGGAGACAATACCTGACAAATGCAGTAGATATATATATATATATATATATATATATATATATATATATATATATATATATATATATATATATATATATATATATATATATATATATATATGTGTGTGTGTGTGTGTGTGTGTGTGTGTGTGTGTGTGTGTATGTATTATAAAGGAATGCGCTATTCTTCGCTTCACGTAGCAATTAAGAGTAGAGGCAATTTATATGCAAAAATCTGTATACAAATGACTCTCTCTCTGTACTGTATCTGCATTCAAACTAACATTATATTTCTGTTCACGTTTTCCCTCATTTCAAAAATAGAAGCGCAAGTTATTCAGACAATTTCCCAAATTCAAGGTGCTGGATCTCCCTAGCTTAATGTTTCTCTGTTTCCGGGTTTTGGTAATGACTCTCCACTTAGGAAGATAAACTATTATTTTATATCAGCATTTAAATGCAGATTTTTCGGATTTTCGTCATGAATAATTAGAGAGAATATTGTGCATAGTCCGTGCTTTGAATGTAGTGGAACGAAAAAAATATTATTTACTGCTCTTGAAATTATCAAGCATAATACGTTTTCATCAGGAAGAGTAACTTTTGACTCTCACTCCTCTCTCTCTCTCTCTCTCTCTCTCTCTCTCTCTCTCTCTCTCTCTCTCTCTCAGCCCACATATATGCAAAAACTGTAATTGTTTAAATGTTCATCTATACTCATGGGGCCTTATCCTCGCACTGTTGTGCTCCTTGACTCTTGTGGTACCATTAGTAGATATTTAGGAAAAAACACGCTTTTATATTGTTTGTTTCATGAAGTCAAATATCATGGGTTTATCGTGGCTCTACTTCCAAATTTCTATGAAATTCAATCTTTTGTTATATTAATTAATCAAGATTATCTGAACATTTTTTTCATATCCCAAGGTATAAAGCATTTCACTGCTAATTGCCCGAAACTCCCTCGTAATTCTGTTACTCGATCCATTGATTCATTTTGCCTCAGGTCTTAACAAATCTTGCTGTTACCTTAGTGGCGATGAGTTGCAAACAGACAATACATCACAGTTTCATGATTTTGAGGTTAAAACAAGAGAAAATGTTCATGCAGAAAGAAACGGTTGTTGATAATATATTGCAGTTCACTACATACCCGTAAGATATCCAGTATTATTGAATTATGCAATGTTTTAAATCCTCCAAAATACCCGGGAAAGGCTTTAGTCATACGTTATAGTGTCTCGAGATTATCAAAATAAATAGATATCACTGTATGAATATCACTAACTAAATACTATTGGCATCTCTAGTCATCATCATCATCATCATCTTTACCATTATCATCACATCCAGTGCCATCTGACACAAAGAGTCTGTGAAATTACCTTCGCACTATATCCTTCTTGTGATTTATCCTCCACAAATCTCTACTCATCTCCAGCCTCCATACTTACAGTTCTCATTGTACGAAGGACAAAATGGGCAAAAATCGAAATGATATTGTGACAAAGACAATGTCCTATTTATCACTTAACCCGGTGAGCCCTCAAGGATTGCAAACAGGCACTTATGAACGAAATAGACTATTTTTTTCTCGATTACGCTCGAAAACGACAAAATTACATTTCACGCCTGAAATTAGAGCAATTTATTATATTTCATCTCGTCTGCAAACGAAATAGCTCGTAGGCGAACATTTTTACAGCCGGGCAAATTCGCATGAAAGTTTAGCAGGCGATGAATCAAGCTGCTAACGAGTGGTAGTAAAGTCCGTGTACAATACTTCACACTTCATTAACTCATGCCAGGCTTATTCCGATATGAGGATCATGTCAGTTTCAAAACGAAGCTTCTCCTCCACCAGGACACGTCGACAAAAGCTGCTTCTGCAATTCAGAGAAGCTTGTAACGCAATTAACGCATGGAAATTATGCATATGCTCCTCTGTTTAGTAACGTGTAGTTAATACTTGAAATATTTGGGGATATATTATCATGTTTTCTGACAATTGATATAAAGATGAAACTTACTCATATAGAACAAGCCCACCAAAGGGGCCATGGACGTGAAATTCAAGCTTCTTAAAAACATTGAATTCGTTTAAAAACAGGTAACAGAAGGTAATGTGAAATACATTACTAGAAATGATAGAACGAATAACAAACTAATAGATAAATAGATAAAATGTAAGTAAATATACCGATATAAGAATCCAAATAATTAAAACCACAGTTTTTATTCATTAAAAAGCGCAAATAATAAACATTTTTGCAAGACTATTTCTGAGATAATTAATAGCTCCTGTGAACTTTTCTCATTCATCTGCATGACTGTATACACTAATGTTTTGCACAAACTCAAAAGCTGAATAGATTCTCGAGAACTGAGAAAGGGGAACAGGAAATTCCGAGAATATTTCAAAACAGGGGAATAAAAAGAAAAGCTCTCAGCAGGAAGGGTGGATTTTTTGCATGAGCTGTTACGCCTCAATTTTCTCTTGAGAAACTTCGATGAAATGAGCCTCTCTCTCTCTCTCTCTCTCTCTCTCTCTCTCTCACACACACACACACACACACACACACACACACACACACACACACACGCATACCCACATACAAACACGTATAAACACACTTTCTAGCAAGGGTATTAAAACATGCAGTGATTTTCAATTGATTTTTCCTAATCACCACCACGCCCTTTGAAGGTGTAATTAATCCAGGTAGAGCCTTGGACGTGTTGTTGAAAAGATCAACTTATCGTTCAGTGACATTTAGTAATTCCAGTAAGGGAAATGGTCTTTCTTACACTTTTTACACTCATTAAGTATGAAAAAAATTCATGTGGATTTCTTTCTTTCTAAAGTCAAGTTTCTACTTGCGTATATTTTTTTTTTCTGAAGCATAAAACCTCTCTGTCACAAAAATGAGGTTATATTTCTTCATTTTCCATCTGTTACTTTTTCTTGATTTCATCGGGATTGGAATGTTGGAGAACAACTGTTGCTCTTTCATTGATCTATGCACTTCAGCTGACGCCTCTTGAGTTCAGGTGTATCGGTTTCACTGTTTATTCCCGTATATTTATTTACCTATTTATAAAACTTTCCCATAAATGTTTACTTTCTGCAGGTTGATTTCCCTTTGTAGCCCTTTCCATAAGGGTTTTCAGCTGAAGATATAAAGAAAGATTAGTAAGAAACATTTTGGCTATCTTACAATATGAGATACTTTTTATGATTATAATTTCTTCCATATTCAGTAAGAGCTCAATCGATTTTGATATGCTTATCTACAGCCATTTCTCAAGATACCAATCATTTTCTTTTATTTTTCTCATTCATATTTGCTGTAGATCCCTTTTATTCTACCAGAATTTATCACGATGATTATTCAGAAGGATCAAGCCAACCACAGGGACCATTGACTTGTAATTCAAGCTTCCAAAGAATATGGTGTTCATTAGAAAGGAGTGACAGAAGGGAATGGGAAATACAGAAAGAAAAATCAATTCATAAAGATAAAAATAAGGTAATAAATTAACAAATAAATAGATAGAAAAATACATATCAATTGCTATTTGTATCATGTGTACGCGAACATTCGCTCCAAGCTACGTCCTAAACTCCATTATGTTTTCCACTCCTGGTCTTCATTGCAGTTCCAGTGTTTTTATGCCCTTTCGAAGTGATGTCGACTGTGTGACCTTTTTTTACCTAGTTTATATGACACCCGTTCAATCGGTCTCCAGACAGTGGCAAACTTTGACGTAACTGCTGACAGAAAAATACGGCAGTTTCAAAGCTCAATATTTCATAGAGGCACCTTTTTTATGTTTTTTATTGGCACACATTTATTGCCACATAGTTGGTTACAATTTTTGTTTTCTCGTAAATCATTTCCTTTGCATATAGTTTGAGTTTCAGTCAATACAGGGTCCTATTGAATATTTGCATAGCCATAGTTAAGATATGGATGAAACTGACAGTCTCTTTACATAGATGAAGGATCTAGCAACAGATATATAAAAGCACAGTCGTAATATCTTGAAGTCAAGAGCGAAAGGTTCATGATAAAGCTATAATGTTAGATCTTTTGTTTTCTATGATGCATCGTTATGCCGTGGCACCTGAGATAATAAGTTGAAAGCCAGAATAATGTATATGAGTCATTATGTTTTTCAGAATAAAAAAAAATGTTAAAAAACAGGGACCTTTCGACTGTTTGCACGGCGGTCTTCATCAGATATGTATATTATTGTGGCTTTTAACTCATCATAATCATGAGACAACTTACCCTTAGTATTTTCATTGTAAAATTCTGCATTAAAAAATAAATCCATATAAACTACACAATAAGAGTTTTTTCTAGCTCTTGTGTAAATGATGATAACAACAATAGAATTAATAATAATAAGAAATTATGTTAAAAGACAGAGACAATTATTTATTTGTATATTGTATTTAAACTAGCACAAAACTTCTTAATGAATACAGGGTTATCATTAGTTGGTCATATAGATATCTAAGTTTGAATCTCTCATGAATTTTAGAATAAAAGATATATAATTATGTAGGTAGAGGTGGGTTGTAATAGCCTTATCCTTAGCTAGACGACTAAGACGCATTCTTATCAATTTTATGACTAGTATAAAAAAAAGAAGCAGATAAGTATGAAACATGAATATTTACCGTCAACCTACCTTCTTCAACCTTTCATCTCGACGAATAAGAGAAAATATGTTTGGTCCAATCCAATTTTCAAAAAGTCCGAACTTCACGTCTTGACCAGGAGCGGAAAATCCAGTTGTAGTCCGCTAAACAACCCTCCTTCCCTCTCGTGGTTTCCTCAAACACCAAAACAGAAATTTGTAGACACCACAAACAGCTGTATGATTACACGAACTTCTGGTGGACACATCCACTGATGCAGCCAAGGTAAACTCCAAGTTTCCAGTAACAGGGCAAGTGGCTGACGAAAGCTCTTGGTGACAAATGATTTACAGAGTTAACAGAAGTATTAAGTGGCTAAGGTCGGTTTCTTTCTAGTAGGCATGAAGAATGAAATAATCTTTGAGATTAAAACCATTCAGAAAATAAAGTTTAAGTAGATAATATAGTAATTGGCTGTTTTGCATTTCTGTGCAATCTTTTCATCTTAAATGATCATTAGAGCTAACAGACGTAATTATATGATTAAGACTAAACTTATTTAATTGCGACCATTCTTACTTTCAATTATTTTCGTATTTTGGTTATATCGTAATATTCAAGGCTCCGAGCATTGAACGAGAGAGAGAGAGAGAGAGAGAGAGAGAGAGAGAGAGAGAGAGAGAGAGAGAGAGAAGTGGAAAGACTATATTGTTTCGCCGCATTAAAATTAAACTTACTTTCAATTTTCCATTTAGAGTACAATATGTCTTAATGATTTGAAGGAGTGGGAACTAGCATTCTGAACTGAATGCAGAGTCCCCTTAATCTAATTGACAAACCAGAATGAGAGGATATTACATTCTAGTTTTTCACAGCTTAGATGCATAATCAATGAACTTTTGCCCTCCGAGATGCAGAATATTTATTACGAAAGAAGATCCTCATTACTGGATAGGAGATCGCGCCTCAAAGATCAATTTCCACAAATGTTACGTAACATGGAAAATCTGATCCCCAGTAAAAAATTCCACACACATAAAGACAAATTATAAGTAAAGTGAAAACGCAAAAACCATCCAAAATGAGGGTTAGTGTAGTCTATGACAGCCCACTAACCAAAGACATACTAAGCATGTGGTTCTATTTACTTAGAGGACAGAAATAAGAACAAATGATAAAAATGAAATTCTTGCAGCTTTCTAGATCACATCTACCTCTTTCCACGGGGAGGTAAAACCGTTGTTCCTTTCAGTATCAATCAAGGTTGTCTGATGAAAGAAAGTTTCGCCTTGTCACAACAGAGAACCGACCGGTGGGGTTTGGATGGCATGTGCTCAGCTAAACTATCTTTGATAGTTACAGAAAGGTTTTTTTATTTCCTTCTTTTTTTGTTCCCCTGACAAAGGTCGTGATACTGTCAAACGCTTCGAATTTGTTTCCTAAATTCACTTTTTTATCATGAATACTCTACAACTGGAAACTTATTTTAAATCCACTTTATGTTTACACTATTTTTCTGTCTTTCTTCATCAGTAAATTATTACACACACACACACACACACACACACACACACACATATATATATATATATATATATATATATATATATATATATGTGTGTGTGTGTGTGTGTGTGTGTGTGTGTGTGTACCCTCAACTTGTTCATTACCTCAACAACCTAAGCAGATAATAAATTTGCTTTTATATAGGAAGCTATTACATATTAATCAAAAAACACATAAGAACATAAAAAATTCCAAATAACGAACGAAAATAATGAACATTTAATCAGAACGAGATAATTAACGACCAATAATCATGTCGAGTTTTCAGAATGATTAACGTGACCGATTCCACTTAACTGTTCGCGAAAAAGAATCATATATCCTGTGGGAGAAGTCCTACGGGTTTTGCTCATCCCTAGGAAGCAATGCTTCGTTCGTATTGTGGTCCTTTGTTAATTCGTGAGGCGATGAGTAGCCAAAAACCTCTGGTTAATGAGAAAGGGGAGGAGGAAGACCAGTCTCATTTCATGCATTGGATTTGCCAGTCACAAGTCTTCTTCTTATGATGGGGAGAGGTACCTCTTTATTACTAAACATTGATAATTTATTGACATTTTTATCGATTTATTTCTCGATTTGGTATTTTCTTCCAATCACCCCTTTAGATCATTGTACTTAATTTCTTGTATTTTCAGTCCAATCATTCCAAAACCCTCTTTAGGGGATTAGTGTCTTCTGGTTGAAAGTGCCCTAAATTAAATCAGCCTTCAGCCTTGTATTTTAGCTATTATTTTACTCTATTTTAATTTTAGATGGTTACAAATCACCCCAATTTCTGCAGTCAGCCTTCGACATGTGTCCAGTCATAACATGAACTGAAACTTTGTTATTCTCTTGGAGGCAATACATCAATTCATCTTTCCTTCACCCCGGCTCTGAGGTCAGAGGTGCCATCTGCCTGGCCCTGAACTTGTTTGATTTATTGAGAGGCTTAAGCTTGGTACTTGTTCTCCTCCCTTCATTTTTAATGTCTCTTCACACACACACAGGGGATTCCTGCGGGATTAGTGTTGTAGCAAGAATATATATGTATATATGTTCTTTTCCAATATATTTACAAGTTATTTTGTACACTTTGTGTAAATATATGCGATTAATTTATGTTCATATACTCATCAATGATAAAGAGGACACATACACATTTATTTTTGCACAAATGTTTTACATTTCTACAGGTCCTGTATCATTGTGGTGGTTTTAACAAATTTCTAGCATTTTTTTTTTCTCACAAGGGAAATATCCAAGTAGAGATGATTAACCAGAGAGGAGTGTTCGGCAAATAGAGGGTTTCCTCCTTACCTTTTCTAGAAGTTGTTAATGTCAGAGGCTTTTGCTGATAGTAGCTTAAATTTTTTGAACGACCTTTCACACCATTAAGCATTGGATTAGTTACTTTCTATTTGCTCGATTGCTTGTAAGCTTGCGTTTTCTCTCTCTCTCTCTCTCTCTCTCTCTCGCTTCTCTCTCTCTCTCTCTCTCTCTCTCTCTCTCTCTCTGGAATAGCAATAATTAATTTATTTAAAACGAAAAAAAAGAAAATCATGATAATACAGGAAATTGGAACATTCAATGCAACCTACTATAGGTATATTTCTAACCAAAATTAGAACCTAGGTCTAAAGGGCAGCTTTTAAAATTCCAAAGGGGAATCAATATCCAGTAAAAGTCACAGACATTAGTCATTAGACATTTCGATCTGGGAGAAGACGAAAGATTGAGCGGAAATTGTCTATTCTCGTTTCTTAATCCAATAACAAAGGATTCTCTTATTTGCTATTACGAGAGAGACTATAAAAGTAGATACAGCTATAAAAGGGTCGGTACGAATTATTCTTTATTTTTATTTTGTAAAATTTAGATTGTCAGGTCAAGCAATGGTGGGCCATTTTTGGCCATTCAGCACTCCAAACAGTGGAAAGGGGGAGTTTGAGTGGTTGGACAGTAAGACTGATAGATCCAGAAAGTGTAGAAGATAAGGTATAACTGTCTAAGGGATTGGGAGAAACCCGAAGAAAGGAAGTTGGAATGGAGGTACTTGAAAGAGGGAGAAACTAATCATAAACTATTTTCAGTATCCAGTAATCTTAGTCAATAACAATAAAAGTGATATAAAGCAGTCAGGTTACAGTGTAGAAGTAGATCCATAGCAAAAATCTAATTGATATTTACCTGTGGCAGATGGAATGTGTTCGCAAAATTCTGTAAATGTTTGTTTATTGGCTTTCATTTATTCCTGAATACAAGCGGACACTCATCTAATGTACGAAAAAAGTAATAAAGATATAAGATGACGTAAGGCTCGAGAACTTTAATTAATGTTAATTATCACTGAATATGGATTATAATCAGTGATATGGAATTCGAAGAAGTTATAAAACAAATTTTAAGATAACCGACTTCCATTACCAACGAGTGGTAATTACCTTCCTCCCTCCCTCTCTCCCTCCATCCCACCAACGCTCTCTCTCTCTCTCTCTCTCTCTCTCTCTCTCTCTCTCTCTCTCTCTCTCTCTCTTTCCTTGACGAAAATGATCATGAAACCTTCAAAGGAAGCAAAAATAACTAATTCTGGGCAGAAAGTTTCGGAGAATGTGTGTTGGAGAAAGATGAGACGAAGGAGAAAGCTATTAAGCTCCCTCCTGGTGGTAAGAAAAGGTCTCGTCGAAATTATGAGAAAATAATTGTTCTTATTTCACGTTCCTTGATGTTAATCTACATATTTCGAGAGAGAGAGAGAGAGAGAGAGCGAGAGAGGAGAGAGAGAGGATATAAGACGAGAGAGGTAAATATATGTACATCTACTTAGAGACCAGGGAAGTTGGAAAATATTTAGGTTTACGAGTGACTTTACCCCGTCAGAGCACAGAAACACAAAAACGTACACGCATGAATCAACATACATACATACATACATACATACATACATACATACATACATCTAGGTAAACAGCTTTCAGTAAATGACCGTTAAAACCACCAGAGAAAACGAGCCTAATTACCATTATTCACATTGACAAATAGGTTTTTGTAACAATAACTAAAGAGATGAATACATACATCATTCATAAGAGTCAGGTAACTGGCAATCAATGTTATAGATTGATATCGTTTAGCAGAGTACACAAGTAAAAACATAAAAGATATAAAATCATTTTAACTACCTTGTTTAAAAGCTTCGACCACTGCTATCGATTCGAAAACCATTAATATAAGTACAATGTAAATACTTGCTCGCATTCAGTAAACGCTAATGGATTTGCATTGCAAATGGAACAGAGCCTTTCTCTCTGGACAAACATGCAAAGCGTTATGCTGTCTATACGGAGTCGTTATCCACTGTATCAGTTTCCATTTTCAATTTCAATTGCAAATTCAGATGTTTAAAACATTCCTTTAAGTTTTTCGTCAAATGAACGGTTGTTTCACAGTGGGTAAATACAACGAGAATATTTGTATCAATCGATAATAATAATAATAATAATAATAATAATAGCGAATTTCCTGTATTTCGCTAATTCATTACATTATTATAATGCTACCTTGACCGCCTTCTGACATTGTGTTATAAATAACTTTCTACTTTCGTCCCTTGAAAGGTCAGAACAGAACAAAAGATTCCCAAGAATATTCAAGTACACTGCTCACATTCTGGTATATGATTTCCTATATATTAGTTCCCTTCTGAAAATCTGAACTCTATTCATCATTGCGATGTTGGCTTCTAAAAGTGTTGATTTTTCATTCCAGATCGTTCAAGGCATCGCGCGCGCGCCCATACACACACACACACACACACACACACACACACTTGAAGAGGTAATATACATTAGGGGGTCTAACCTTTCACGCCGAAAAGTAATATTGGAATAATGTGGGGCACTTTATTTTCTTTTCTCGTAAACTGAAGATGTAAAAGCAAAACAGCCGTTGCTTTGCATAATTTATAATTTTATATTAGATTGTCAAACAAAGCAACAGCATTCTTGACATGTTAAACTGTAAGGAGTAAAATTTACACTAGAGTTTAATTTTTCAAATATTTTACAATAAAATACCACTATTATGACAGAATCTTAACACGCTCCGGCATTACATTTTATTAAACCGTGAAATACTGCTATTGTCTGAATATATTTCCTTACAAACATTTTTATATCCTTGGCAATTGTTCTAATTCTTGAGTTTCATTAACACCACATCTTTATGTTT
The DNA here is from genome assembly GCF_015104395.2 of Macrobrachium nipponense. Taxonomy (NCBI): domain Eukaryota; kingdom Metazoa; phylum Arthropoda; class Malacostraca; order Decapoda; family Palaemonidae; genus Macrobrachium; species Macrobrachium nipponense. The sequence continues at coordinate 214,373,514 of NC_087200.1, forward strand.
CCTAATGATAGAGTCACTTTTTTCTTATGCAAAATAAGCAAAAGGGCCTTTCCTTTGCATTCATAAATATTCAGACAATAGGTGCTTTGACAGGACTCAGAATAAAAAATCGTGGAACTGCCACATTTCTAAGCCCAACCTAAAACCATGACCCTTTTCCATTAAATCCCAAAGTGGATTGAAATTTACAGAAGCGTGAAATGTAGTTTCTACGTAAGAGTTGCAGAGGTCCAAGTTTCCACGCTGTGACAAATGTAAGTAATAATTTCCGGCTGCCTCTCCGTTCGTTTGTATGGTAATCAAGGGTCTTTGATAAGAACCATCTGTCTCTTTCTGTTAACGCCATATATAAGGGGTTTGACGGTCTGAGCCCATCACAATACTAAAAATATCATCGTCATTTATTAATTTGAGGTTTGTTTTTGTAAAGATGATTGTTAGGCATTTGACAATGTTACCAGTGTCTCTAAGATTCTACATACACACACACACATACTTTATATATATATATATATATATATATATATATATATATATATATATATATATGATATAATATATATATATATATATATATATATGTGTATGTATTTAAATTGTATATTATTATGTAAATACAAGTGTATGTGTGTATTTGTGCGTGTATTTGCAAAATAGTACAAGAATTAGGGCATGAGAACTTTCACATCAATGTATTCCCATAATTGCTAGGCAGAAGCTGTTTTCACGATAAGAAAATATTATGTGAAAAAAAAAAACACATCCAACGCTAAAATCTGCATTCGAAATTCCCCAGCTTATGTTTACAATGCGTAAATGAAAAACAAAACTGACTTTCTGGCAACAAAAATATTTGTTATGGGAAGTCAAATTCCCATATCACAACAACAATGCGTTTGAAACACTAAAAACTCTTTTGCTATGGCGGGGGGGGGAGGGGTTTCAAGTGGTGCGTATGACGCTTACAAGAGCATAAGCATTGACACTAAACACTTAACTCACACTTACAAACAAGTTGTCTTCATTGTCAAAATTGAGTCTAAAAACTGATGAGGATTTGATGTTTCTATTGACTTTACATAATTTTTAATATCCACCTTGATAAAGCATTTCTTATATCTTCCATAGTTCCAAGTTTGGACGGATCGATTTCGCGCTCCGTTACCAATCTGGTGGTCCGAAGTTCGATTCTCGGCTCGGCCAACGCAGAACTAGAGGAATTTATTTTTTGGTGATAAAAATTTATTTCTCGATATAATGTGGTTCGGATCCCACAATAAGCTGTAGGTCCCGTTGCTAGGTATCCAATTGGTTCATAGTTACGTAAAAATATATAATCCTTCGGACCAGCCCAAGGAGAGCTGTTAATCAGCTTAGTGGTCTGGTAAAACTAAGATATACTCCACTTAACTTATACCTTCCATGTTTTACTTCCTTGGAGAAACAGTACAATAAACAAGGAGTGATCATTTATTCAGCCAGTAACAGTAATTATAGTATATATATATATATATATATATATATATATATATATATATATATATATATATATATATATATATATATATATATATATATATATATATATATATATATATATATATATATATATATATATATATATATATATATATATATATTGTAGATTTATAAATTGAATCAAGTATTATAAAATGAAACGATCCTGGATGCGACTGTTAAGCCACCTGCGATAAGTAATTACAAATGACTTCTAACTAGCGACCAGTCAAGCACTCCGGTTAAAGAAGCAATTAGAAAGAGAGAGAGAGAGAGAGAGAGAGAGAGAGAGAGAGAATGAACTATTTTCAGTGAAATATTTGGAAAAGAGAGAGAAAGAGAGAAAGAAAGATAAGAGAAGCTAACATTTCATTCGTCTTGCTCCTTTCACTGTGAGATATTATGGCTATAATTTGCTGGTATGTTAGGTCTTAGTCGTCGGCCCGCGAAAAACCCTGGCGTACGTAAGTATTTCTGTGCCAACTCCTTTCATGTCCTTTGTGCCCGTATGTTAATGCCCTCGACTTACCCTCGAAAGACCGGGTTAGGTTCTGTGGTGAGTCAGAAATATATACATCATTATTGAAATACCTTCACGAAGACTTCCTGAATCATTTATTTAGTTTTTTTGTATTTCTCAGTTACGATTAAAATCCTTTTAAAACACTCATATTAATCACACGACAGAAATAAATTAGCACTCTCCTGCAAATTTTCAGCTTTTGTGAAGGTTTACCGCCCGATTTTATCTACAAAAGGGTACTTTTGCTATAATGTACTCTCTGAAAATTTCTCTCTCTACTCTCTCTCTCTCCTCTCTCTCTCTATCTCTCTCTTCGCTCTCCTCTTCTCTCTCCTCTACTCTCTCTCAAACTCTCTCTCTCTCTCTCTCTCTCCATCAGAAATGCCAAATAAGAGGTAACAATTCATCTCGTATGAAATTCGCTGAAACCTGCAGAAACTTCACTGAGGTTTTTGCTTTTGCAGAATACAAAGAAATTATATAAATTAGTAGTAATAGTAATAATGAATGTCATTGTTACTTTGTTATTAACAAACTACAGACAGTCAATTAATGTATAACATCGGTGTCTGTAACGCTTTGAACTTCTCTGATAACTCGTAATGGATTGAAAAATATTCCGGAAACAAGAGACAATTGATTTGCATATATTTTGATGAGAGTATTTTGGAATAACAATAAGTTGAAAACAATAGGACATTCACATCGTAATAAATGCTGATTACTAGAAAAAAAATTTATGTTTGAACTTTATTCTGAATATTGGAAGGTAGTAGCACTTTCGCAGAATAGATAGGATGAGAGGAACTTCTATCTAAATATTGTTTCACCATTCGTAATGTATTTCTATACATAAAGTTTGCATGGCTTTTCGTGTCGTTTTTGCTGTCATAAAAAGCGTATTTTGTTCGAAAACAATAAAGATTACAACTATTATTTTATCTAAAAAGGACAATTGATAAAAGCTTTTAAAATGAAGCCAAAGAATGATGCTCTATAACAAACACATTTCGTTCAGTATGGAACAATGCTCTGTCAGATTTATTGATATATTCTGGTGAAACGATTAATGGTAATTATTTGCAATGTATTTTTTATTGATAATAAAGTACTCAAATCATGGATTGGAACAAATATATATATATATATATATATATATATATATATATATATATATATATATATATATATATATAGTATATATATAGATATATATACATATATATATATATATATATATATATATATATATATATATATATATATATATATATATATATATATATATATAAAGGTTTTTTTGCCACTAAGGAAAAAAAATGAAAAAACGAGTTGGCGAGTACTTTCGGTCCTATTCGGACCTTTTACTGAGGCATACTGATTTTACAAAGAACACCATAGTCAAAAGAAGGCTTAATATACAAACTGACACTACCAAATTAGCCATAAGGGCGATTTTCACTCTACAGAGAGGAGGAGGAGTCATAGGCTAGCCACACCTTGAAGGATACCCGCGGTAAACAAGTGATTCTTCCAGAAAAACAGTACATTTTGAAAACAACTCGGGAGCATATACAATTTAATATCATGAATTTGTACACAAATTTTCCCAACAAAAATTATTATTAATGAAAACACGAAAGAAAATTTAAAATATATATATATATTATATATATATATATATATATATATATATATATATATATATATATATATATATATATATATATATATATATATATATATATATATATATATATATCGAGCAAGAGAGAGAGAGAGAGAGAGAGAGAGAGAGAGAGAGAGAGAGAGAGAATTAATAACTATATACACGTGGGACTAATTTATTAGTTGTTCATTTATTTTGAGGTCCTTCATAAACATCTTACAAATATATGGATCCAAATGGTACATTCCCAGATTAAGATTTAGTTTGTTTTTATTAGTGATTTGTATAATTGCCGATTCCAGTAAATTTCTTGAAACATAATCATTAGATCTAGCAATTACCGAGGTATCACCCCAATTAATACAATGAGATTTTTCACTCAGATGGATAAACAGTGCATTTGAAGTCTGGCTGTCTAACTGAATACTTATGCTGCTTAACCCGAACACATAAATTTTTACTGGACTGACCAACGTAAAACGATGGGCAATCCTTACAAGGAATTTTGTAAATGATGTTGTTATTTGTTACGGGACTATTCTTAATTAGTATATCTTTAATGGTATTGTTATAAGAGAACACTACATTAACATTAAACGATTTAAATATTGATTTTATGGTTTCAAATCACGAAAAATAAGGTAAGCTAAGTACATTTGTAGGGATTTCTTTTCATTAATAGCAACATTATAAAACTTTTTATGAGCTTTTTGATAACATAAATCAATTAAATGAGGTGGGTAGCAGAGATCGTTTCCTATCTTTTTTATGTATTCTATTTCTTGGTCCAGGTATTGTGGACTCGTGATACGCAAAGCGCGTAGGAACATAGAAGAAAAAATTGAAATTTAATATTAAGATGGTGGCCAGAATAAAAATGTACATATGTTAAATTATTTGTGGGTTTTCTATAAATACTGAATTTGCATTGGAAAGATTCTCTATGTATTAATACATCTAGGAAAGGGATGACATTGTTATTTTCAATTTCAACAGTGAATTTTATGGATGGCACTAAATTATTAATTTCTTTAGACAGTAAATCATTTACATCGATACCACTAGGTAAGACTAACGGGACATAGGCAATTCATGCAGTACAAGCTCATTACTTAAATATTCTAGCACAGAGCCAATAGGGACTTTTGTAAACAAAGAACATACATCAAAACTGACAAAAATATCGCTAGGGTTTAGTACAATGTTATTTAATTTTTCCACAAGATCAAGAGAATTCCGGATATGTGAATTAGATACAGTTCCTAGTAGCGGGGATAACGGTTTAGTAAGATATTTAGATAGTTTATAAGCAATTGACCCTACAGTACTAATAATTGGGCGTATAGGTTTGTTTTCCTTATGAGTTTTGACTAGGCCATATAAATAAGGTAATGAGGGACACATGAATACTTCTTTACTTCGGTAAAATTTTTTGCTTTTATACTGATGTACTCATTGTTTTCATTCATTGGGAAATATTATTTTTTTGAGGATCAGAAAGTTGTCTAATAATGAATTAATCGTTTGTACAGATATCATGACCTGCTTTCTATTGATTTTAATTATATATCTTTTACAGCCATATAAACGAGCGACTGCATTTGCATGGCAACAATTGGCTCTTCACTGTTTTATAAATAATTTATGCAGTAGATTTTTATAGTCAATTTTAAGTGCGTTAATATTTTCCTAATTATATAAAGAAAGACTTTGTAAGTGTTTGAAGAGGAATAAAGAACAATCAGCCAACTGAGGAACGACTGAGATGGCTTAGAATATTTAAGCAATACAGAGAGAATGACACACTTATCAGCCACTCAGTCTCTCTTGATCAATGCTCCCAGACAATATATATGTATTAATAAAGTCGACCCGTAACAACGAGAGAGTCAAAATGATTTGAAGCGTTTATATGCTTTGCACGAACTACGTTTTAGCTGGATGTTCTTGGTGTTAGATTTGTTTATTTCGTGTGAGGACGGAGATACGTTCATTCATCTCTTAATTGTTGGTCGGAATCAAGAACCCTTGATGCTTTTCCATTACTCTTTTCTCGGCTGATTTGAGGCGATGAATTATTGTTTGTCAAGCAGAGGCTTGGATATCATTTTGATGTTTACTTCCTGATCTTTTACAAGATGTCACTCCCCAATAATGTTTTAATTTGCAATGACCTCTTCAAAAATATCTAGTTTGGTGAGAACTATTTCATTATCATTACGCTCTCATCAGTTAGGTCTACTATTGGTAATAAAAGAATTTCTGTCTTGAGTCCTCATTAAGACAACATTATGATGTATTACATGATGTATTACATCATGTAACTACATCATGTTTAAATTGTTCATTATCCAATAGAGGCATCTTTTGAATATTTTAGTTAATGTATCCACACAGTATTAGATAGTTGGCTGTCACTGGAAATATGAATGGAGAGAAATTTGGGCTTATGAAGTGTATCGAAAATAAATATTCCATGATGAAATTAGTGTCTGTCTCGATATTGTTGCTAAAACACGATGTGAAGATTATGATAACTGTAGCGAAGAGTGTGTCCAAAAATTGTGAGGAAACTAAACATTAAGACATTATTGGCTCTTATCAATATTCATATATCTAGTGAGACCAAGCAGTACATTCAAGAGACCCAAATAAACCAGAGCAAATACAGAAACTTACCATTCCCCTTTTACTGTATTCACTAATTTTCTTTCTTTCTTCCCTCCTTTTCGTTCTCTGCACATATTTTTATATTTAGTCTCTTACACTGTCTCTCCAGACCTGTGAGATTTTAAGCAGTTTATTCATTCTGGCTAAATTGTATACTTATATTTTCCCCTGTAAGGCCGACTTCATTTTTAGAGACTTGAAATTTAATATTTGTTATATATAGTTTTTTTTTATAGTGTAGTTATATGTAATAATGTGCCTGAATATTCTTGCTTCTTATGGAAAAAGTTAGAGAGAGAGAGAGAGAGAGAGAGAGAGAGAGAGGAGTTGGGAAAGGATGAGACAGTTAGAGAAATTATTTAATAGTACAAGAATAAAACTTTTTGATTAATTAGTTCTTGGGTGTGATAGAAAAAAAGATAAATTTGTATTATTTCATGGTCAGAACGGCTGTCACTGCAGTATGTATATACATACATACATTTCAATGGATGTATATCCCATCGAAGAAAAGGCAAAAACTCCAGGAAAAGATGTCCCTAACACCTTAGATAGCTAAAGAAAGTAACTCTTCAAAGAGTGAAAGTTAAGAACCTCATTACAAAGACCACACCCATCCTACTTTCAATCAGACAATTTGTAAATTATTTCTTACAGGTTTGAAAACAGAAGGTTTTAATTGTTTTGAAAAGAAAAGGGACATCAGTGTCAAGGTTTGATCAAAGAGAGAGAGAGAGAGAGAGAGAGAGAGAGAGAGAGAGAGAGAGAGAGAGCGCATCATTAATCCACGACTGGGTAACTGTCATGATGGATCTGACATCCGTGATTGTTGACCCTGATTGACCGATGATGGAATCAGGTCAACGTCACTTGGACCAAAAGACATAAGAGCTTGATTTTATTGACTTCGCTTTTAAATTGGATGTGTTATTTGGGATTTCATCTCGCTCTGCGAAAACTTTGAACGTCAGGAATAAAAGATCATACATACATACATACATACATACATACATACATACATACATACATATACATACATACATACATGCATACATAAATTTGACAAATGAGAACCACGTGTGAGGGAGTTGGGTGTATTTGAGTAAGAAGATCCGAAGCATTACGATTGAAGGCTGGAGCAATCATAAGGATAAATATGCCATTTGCCTTCCTTGTTTTTCCTAAGAACGACTCTATATGTCGAAGAATTCTTTCCACGTATAGAAACATTCGAATTTTCGTTTCTTTCAACTCTGTTTTTCCACTGAACGTATCTCGTATTGAAACCAATAACGCATATAAGACAGATGCATTAAGAATTGTTTTTATACAAACTTTGTGAAGTCTTCATATTATCCAAGGATGACAGTTTTTTCTCTCTTTTAAAAGACAAAGATACTGTGTAGCATATGAATAGATTTACATAATCTTCATGTGCCTACTTTTTCTGGCATTTAGGATCACAAATCTTCTTAACAAGCAAATTACATTTCAGAGAATAGCAACACCCCAAAAAGAGTCTTTTGCTCTGAAACTAATATTCCAGGCCGAGCACCACTAGTTGACGTGAATTAATCCTCTTATTCAGCGGAACAGAAACTAATGATTTCTGCCTCTCATCCCACACCCTGACGTTTGCTTCTCTTTCTGTTCGCTCTGCATGCCTGATGGTATCGTATCCAGATCGACAGCCGATGGGTCACAACCGAATGAGAGAATTTTGAAGGTTAAATAATTTGGAAGAACTAACACTCACAAGACACAGAAAAATCTTAAATCCCAGTAGTTCTTTAGATATCTATATATTTTTCAAGAGGCTTTATTACGCCTATGCGAAACATCACTGAAGACATTGAATATTGCTTGATCTTCCTTGGTAGGCGAATCTGTTCAGAAAGAGTTCGACTCCATGTTGCAAAAATGTATTTTCACACCTTCAGGGACCAGGTCTGAAAAGGTTGGGATTTGTGAAGACGGTAAGAAAGCTTCATAACTCTGAATTTCTCTGGAGTTACATTGGTACGTTTCTTCCTACTCAATATATAATATATATATATACAACCATCAATATATTATATATATATATATAATATAATAATATACAATATATATCTACATATACATATATATATATAATATATATATATATATATAGATATATATATATATATATATATATATATATATCTATATCTATATATATATATATATGTGTGTGTGTGTGTGTGTGTGTGCGTGCGTGTGTGTGTGTTCCCGTGACGTGGAAGTTTCAGCTTGACCTTGGTTGAGCTGACCTTCAAGATTCTCTAGTTCGATTCCCGTTGAGTTACCCATGATGATCATTAAGATGTGTGGAAGACGGTTGCAGTGATTAGAATAACATTAACATGTGTTGTACAACAGGAATACTTTCATTTTCATGATAAATTAAAAGAATTATGGAGCCACGATAATCTCATAATTACCCCTTTTGTATATAACTAAAATGTAGTTTCGATTATATTCATGCGAATATATATTAAATTTATATATCTATAGATATCAAGGTTTTGCCAATCGTTAAAAAACCACTAACCCATATAAAAAAAAAATAATAATTTTGAAACATATCTACGATCAGTAAGCAGATTCGAAATCATGCCTAATTTTTCCTAGATTTTGACCCAGCCAAAAAGCACTGACAAATCTTTGAATATTTTTTACGGAAAAGATTCTGGGCAGAGAACCAGGCTTCGCGTGGCCAAAAAATCCCGTTGTACTGAGATGAAATGTCAAGAGTCAGAAAAGACTGATTCCATAGCGATCGATTTGGAATTTAAAATGTCAGGTGTCTCATTCGTCAACAATAATTCACCAGGGAGAGAGAGAAAGAGAGAAGTGGGGGAGAGGGAGAGAGAGAGAAAAGCCGACACAAGCAAACATATATATATATATATATAGAGAGAGAAGAGGAGAGAGAGAGAGATGAGATGAGAGAGAGAGAGAGAGAGAGAGAGATTTACTCCAGCAATACACATCTTTGTTCTGATCTTGTCTGGTAAAATAATGGAATATTAGTTGAGAGTGAAGGCTAAGGATATCCCTTGTGGTTGCAAAGAGCTTCCGGATGTTCACAGAATTCGTAAGTAAAAGGGAATATGAATACCTTATGTTGGCCACAGTAGCTTTGCTTCCGCCTAAAAGCAACTGCAGGATTTGCTCTTTGGGGTCAAAGGCTTCCTGTCTTTGAAGTATTACTTTGTTGATTAAAAGGAAATATATTTTGATGCTTATATTTAGTGTAATATTCAGTTGTAATATAAATCCTAAAAGTCAGATATAAGAGGCAAAAAGAAGATACAATAGGATTGTTAGATTATATACAAACAAAAGTGAAATATAATGTATGAATTTCATGCGTAATACGTAAGATTATTTAGTTTTCGTACTCTGGTGTAGCTTTTGAAGTTTTCTCTCAGATTTTTTTTAGAAAATAAATACCACTGTTTTTTTATTACTATTATATTTACAATTCTAAATCACACAACTTGTTGACAGTTACTAACGAAGTATCGCAATATGTAAACTTGTTTTATATATCTTTAAATTTACATACAAAATTAGAGATGACATTTCTAATATTAAAAGGGTTTCTCTCTATAAAATTCGATTTAATTTTATTATTTTATGACAGTCTTAAGGCAAGCAGCTTCCTAAGCATATTAGTAATTAACTAAATCTGTCAACCCCAATGCTTATTCAAACACTGAATTCAAATTAGTAAAAAATTTCAGTAGATAAATAAATAATAGAAGACTTTACCGTACCTCACTTCAGTAGCTATTCCCCTTCATGCACTTTAGGAAAATAAAAATAGGTAAATAAATGAATAGAACATATGAAACTACTTATCCTGTATAATAGAGAGGTAACTATGTATGTTTTCTTAATTAACTGCTTCATTTACATGCACCTTGGGAATATAGGTAACTACCAACCACATCATCAAATATTGCTGCTAATTGTCCATAAGTTACCCACTAAATTACTTAATGGTCTTCCGTTCTTGTCGGGAAAATAGACTTTAGAAACTTTCTTACGCAACTAATTATTCAAATCGAAATTGATTTTATTTACTGAAATACTAAACATAAAGTTTATTTATTTTATTAAGGAAACTCAGGTAATAGTAAAATTTCTACAAATGAAATCAAACTAAACTCGATTCCTTTGCTTCCTATCTTATCATATTTCTATACCGGTTAAAACGGATTTCTCAGTCAGAGAGAGAGAGAGAGAGAGAGAGAGAGAGAGAGAGAGAGAGAGAGAGAGAGAGAGAGAGAGATTCCATTTTCGATATTCTATCCTTAATAAATTTAAGGATAGAATTACCCTCATCTGTAAAGGTGTGTACGAAGTGGATAGAGACACGCCCCCACCCCCACGCCTAGGCTATCTACGTCTCCCCCTTAGCCCTTTCCCCAGGCTACCTGCGTCCCCTTCAAACACGTTTCTTGACCGAATTTACAAGATATTTCCGTATTCCATATTTCAGGAATTTCTTAATATATCCAACAACCATATTCCTGCCAGAAAAAAAAAGGAACCGCTTAAGTCTGCAATAATGTTATCAATATTCGGACCCTTGTAATAAGAATGTTATGATTAAAGTAACAAGGGAGGTTTAATTAATCTTTGGCACGATGTCTTGACTTCTGAAAAAAAATTCCTTATTAAATTGAGGGCCGATTATCTCCCACAAAGTCTTGGCAATATGATGCTGCTTTTGCGTTTGTAAGTATATGTTTGTGTGCGTGTGTATGTGCATGTGTTTGTGTACTTGTGTGATTGAGGAACAGGTGATTTCTAGAACATATTCTATATTCATCTTTATTGGTATTGAAGCAATATATAAAACTATTTTGGCACATTGCTTCACTTGAAGGAGAGAGAGAGAGAGAGAGAGGAGAGAGAGAGAGATAGAGAGAGAGAGAGAGAGAGAAGCGGGTCTCCCCATATCAAAAGTAAGGAAAAGTTTTCGTATTTCTTGAAGAAAGTCGATGAAGCTGCGGAGATTTAAATCGGTATCTTTTACGTGAGTGTCTTACAGTTGAGTGATTCTAAAGGGGGAAATCTCTCCTATTACGTTAAGCTAATGGTGAACCACAGGAGACAGTTCTTACTCGTCTTGACATGAATACTTCTTTACTTCGGTAAAATCTTTTGCTTTTATACTGATGTACTCATTGTTTTCATTCATTGGGAAATATTATTTTTTTGAGGATCAGAAAGTTGTCTAATAATGAATTAATCGTTTCTACAGATATCATGACCTGCTTTCTATTGATTTTATTTTATTATTTAATTATATATCTTTTACAGCCATATAAACGAGCGACTGCATTTGCATGGCAACAATTGGCTCTTCACTGTTTTATAAAAGAATTTTGTTTGTCATAATTTATTCTGGAGTAAATAGTAGATTTTTTAAATAAGATAGACGAGTTTCGTAAAACAGAAAAACATCGTATTCATTGAAAAGTACTCTTGATCATTACAAAATTCTTCCCGATACAGAGAACAGGAGCTAATCACGTAAATAGAAAAAAAGGATCAACGTATTTAAAAAAAGAAAAAAAATTCAACCTTGTATATTTCCCATCATGCATCATTCCTTTTCAAGAGTTGGACCAAAGGAGCACGTCTGAACTCTGGCAACAAAAATCGATTAATTCTTTGCTACTTTCTTACCGGCAACTCAAACATCTGTTGTTTCCCAGCGTTTGGTCTTGCCCGGAACTTTTTTTACACATATTTTCTTGTTTCTGGAAGGTAAAATCATGTTTTTCTTGGTTCTATTTCAGGTTAAATAATTTATTTTCTCAGTTCAAATTATTCGTGTAAAAAAAGGAAAGCAGTAATTTATTGCTCATTCGAATACAGAACCTCAAAGTATCTGGAAATATCATTACGTCCAGTATCCAACTCGTTTTGTATAAAAAACAATATTGCTAAATTCTTTTAAATTCTTTTGCTATGTCGTTCAATAACTGTCCAGTTTCCATTAGGGAATGAGGTGTGGTATCGGTTGCGAAAGATTCAGAGTAATCAGTGAATTCTGGAATGCCACATACTCTTACGGAATTCGTCGTTGTCAACATGTTAAACGATCAATTCATGACAATCGCTTAGGTTCAATTTCGCGAATTTAAAGACAGATATCCCATTTATTTATCCTAAGTCCTTCTGATATAAAGATAGATATCCAGTAATTCATCCTAATCCCTTCTCCTATAAATGTGAAAAAGCGAAAGAAAAACCAAGATAAATACTCAACATATTTCTTTTATAGTTATGTTTAAACTAAATGATAACCTCCCGCAACGTACTGTATAAAAATAAAAACGTAAACTCTTATACCTTAGTAATGTAAAGACCCACTCACAAACACACACTACAAACACACATAACCTCTTTCCTCAAAGACGTCGGCGACGGAACAAGAGAATCAGAGAAAGAAAATCTCAGCCGCAATTCTCGCTGCCTGGAATTGCCCTGGACACGAAAAGGAACTGGAATGTTTTCACATTTCATGAAGCTGTTGGTTTCTTTTGTGACCTTTTCAGCAAACTCTTAGGAAAGCTTCAAAACTATTTACACCAGTGGCTACTTGCACGTGAGAGAGAGAGAGAGAGAGAGGGGAGGGGGGGGGGGGGGGGGGTTGGAGGTAGGAGCAGGAAGAGATTTGCAGAAAAGTCGTGTATTATCTTCAATGACAGGTACTGAAAATATATATGAGAATAAAGTTCTGCCAATCATTTGAACAAGATATCACTTCATAACCATCAGTCATTTCTTGGTAATGTTCCCCCAAAGCTGAATAATCTTCGTTTCATCCATAAATCATGCTATTTATGAGAGCCCGGGTGTTACCTTGAAGCATATTCATTATCAAATTCTGTTTCCTTCATGAATAATTTTGTAATATATATTCCACCTTTCCATTTCAGTTGTTTACTTTCAGAATACATTCAATTAAGTTTGGCAATATGAGAATTATTATCAAGGAAAATTTTTCATATTTTGATACGTTGGGCTTCATGCTTCATAATGTGACTATTTTAATACTATTATTTTCATAAATGACCTTATGTTACCAACTTATGATGGGAGGGCTGCTATACTTTATTTTGGCTAAACTACTACGGGTTTCAGAGACAGTGCAAAAACGTTTTTTTGGCAATAACTCTGTAACGAACACTCGTATCACAACGAGGTTTTGCTATAGGTTGTATTACACCCAGTGCCGTAATTTATAAGGGTATCGTGAATCACTAATTGTAAAGAATAAAGACACTTGTCCCTGTACCAAGAGGCAAAAACTCCATTAGCTAGAAATGGATACGAACACAACAGTAAAAAGCTCTGCTTACTCTCTTCCCCCACCTCCACCGCCACCCCCGTCCTCTTTCCTTCTCTCACCTTCCCTTCTCACTCTTTGAAAATTGCTTCAGTTTACACTTATTTGTATGATTTTTCTATCTCTCTATCTATCTATCTAATACGTAATATACATTGTTGTGTATATCTAACGATCTAGTCGGTTGTTAGCTGCCAGTTGACTGATAAATCCGCTCATACTCTCTCTCTCTCTCTCTCTCTCTCTCTCTCTCTCTCTCTCTCTCTCTCTCTCTCTGAAAGTTACTTCAGTTTAAACATATTTTGTACGACTTTTTTCTATCTATCTATCTAATAATAGTTTGCATTGGTGTATATATCTAACGATTCACTCGGTTGGTACCTGCCAGTTTACTGATTTATTTATGCACTGATCCGCTCATCTCTCTCTCTCTCTATCTCTCTCTCTGGTAGTGGTACCTACTGTAACTGGTTATTAGAGTGAGAGATATCTGAATATATGGTGGAGGAGTAAAACGATAGACACTATGATTTATGGTAAAGCGACTGTTATAATTTTGTCTGTCACTTGCGAAACTAACCACTACCGCCGCCCCCACCCACCCACCCCCCAAAAAAAAAAAAAAAAAAAAATAAATAAAAAAATAGGAACTTTCTACACCGTAAATTGGAGCAAATGCTCATATAACCTCCAGCCAGCATACGAAACAGCCTTAGGCTGAATCATGCACCAGGGAATTTTTCGCTCAAGCAACTTCGCTTACAAATTTAGCCGGCAAGCAATCAGACAGCTGCCGAGTGGCAATGAAGTTTGAGGACAATAACTTCACACTTCATTTATTCATGTTAGGCTTATTATCACGATCTGAGAATTATATCAGGCTAAAATGAGGTTCTTGTTTCCAGAAGACTTGACCAAAGTTACGTTGCATTTCGGGGAAGTTAGTCGTTCAATCAACGGATGGACATTATTCTTATGCTTGGCTGCTTTAAAATAAGGTGTGTTTAATGAATAGTTTTTCGAAATTGCAAACTCAGATTCCATACCAACGTGGTTTGATTTTGTCGATGATTTCTGACTGAAGTGAGGAAAATTACGGCAAAAGACTGATAAGAGGTTCTGAGTTGTCTTCCATTTGTTATTTATCTGAAAAACAAAATTATTTACAATGGCTCTGAACCTTAAGAACTAATTGATAAGTATTAGTTTAACAAAAATCAATATAATATACAAGGTTAGGGGAGTAATGCACTAATACACACACAAACATATATATATACACTCACATCCGTGTGTATATATGTACAATTACATGTGTGTATGTATTATATATATATATACTATTATATATATATATATATATATATATATATATATATATATATAATATTATATATATATCTTATAATTTAACAGCCTTTTCAAAATATCTATTTTCTTTCCATTTGTGGGCTTGTATCGGCTGATGCTTGGCTAAGCTGATAATTGGCAAAGAAAGCTTCATGGATTGTTTTTTATTTGACTGATTAGTTTCCAGGTATATCCGAAGGTGGTCAAAAAAGTAATATTATCCGGCATTTGACTTTATAGAACATGATTTACATTATTGCATTTGGTTTAGCTAACAATTAAAGGTTATCTTTTAACCCAGGATTCTATTAGGTTAACATAAATAATGCTATTTTATGAAAGAAAGATGTTTAACACAAGATCTCATATTGTATTACTGCCGAACAGTGAATCGTTAGAATAAAGATATGCTTCGCTCAAACCTATCAGAAATACTCTACGTATAAAGTTACTACTCCTCAAAAAATATATATGTATTTTAATGCCATTTTGAACCTGACTACATACAATTTATTATCGCATTCTCAAAAAAATGGCTAAACAAATGAAAAATAAAAGAGAAATATGAGATAACAAATGGAAGGCAACCTAGAAAAAATATTGTGCCATGTAAAAGATAACGAATATTATTGTTCTCTCTTGCATACCTGCGATAATTATTCTTCCCAGTGATATATATATTTTATGGTTATTTATAACAGTTATTTTACAGTACAGAAAAAGCATGCACCACTTTCTAGAGAGAGAGAGAGAGCATGAGAGAGAGAGAGAGAGAGGAGAGAGAGAGAGAGAGAGAAGTATCGTCTCTAAAAGCAATTGCTTCTATATGAGAGCAGAAACATAAAACTCCGTATTATAAATGAGTCAGGATATGATATAGAAATGTATCATTTTTCCTTTAAGTTTTAGAACGATGGGATATTTGTAACCTTCTTTGAGGAACTCTCTATTAGAGAAAAATAAATGGTACAATTAAAACTAAAAGAAAAAGGAAAGAGATATAAGTGTGTTTGAGTGTATGTGAATAGGCAAAAAGGTGCAGTAACCCTATATGATTCCTGGTATAAGTTAATTCCTGTATATATACAGTATATATATAAATTAACAATAAAGTTTATATTAAATTCATTATACTTAAACTTTAAATTACACTTATTTCCTCGAACCAACAGGACATTGAAATATTTGTTTTCTGAAAATAAAGAAATAATGACCATTTCATAAAGTAAAATAAATTGACTGAAGAGTGAATCTTTGCCGAACGTCGTCACTGTGAAATGCAGTGCAATGCAATGCAACGGACAAAATGCAGAATAGGCAATTAAAGGCAATGGAATACATTTAAAACAATATTTCCATTACACTTCGTACTGTTCATTTTCACGGCAAACGCGAAACGACAAATGGATTTACAGGGATTAACATCGGATTAAGGATGAAAGAGAAGCCTCTCACCCTCCTCTCCCCATTGGGGATTAAGAGCTTACTTTGAACTTGATATATTTTCACCAAAAATAGAATGATGCTTCATTTGCATTATATATTGAATTGGAACTGCTGAGTTGATTTATGTATATTCTGCGTATTTGCTGGAAATTCTCTAGAATTTTTGTGAATGCAAAACTGAAATCTGCGTGTATGAGTATGTATAATACACTTCTATTTACAGTAAATACATGACATCTCTCTCTCTCTCTCTCTCTCTCTCTCTCTCTCTCTCCTCTCTCTCTCTATCCAATGATGAAGAACGTATTCATTCCTGCAGTATAATACGTTTGAAATTCATTATGGCCGTATGCGAGGAAAAGTTATCCTTTCTTACTAAATGATTTCCCTGTTTCAATAGACACAGAAATTAACGATATTTACCACGTGTAACCCCGGGGGAAGTTACGCTAAGTTTTTTAATCCTTTACTGAAAATCAGATCAAATTCAAAGACTCCACACCTTTCTTGATATGTTAATATCTCACTAATTATACTTTAAACGTGGCTTTCTTAACCTAAAAGGGAAAAAAGAAGTCCGAGGCTGAGCTAAGTCAGAGAACAGTATTTGTTACAGGAAAGCAATAAATCGTGGTAACGAGAATATCAGCGTAAAAAGAGAATGATAAAAGGAGGAACCAGTTGGTATCTGAGGTAAACTACGAATGTACCAAAGGAGGAAGGAATACAACAAACAATATATAATGTTAGATCGCAAACTTTGAAGGGAAATAACATCATTGCCCATAAATAAATCAAAACATAGAGAGATAAAATGATGCTTTACCCTTGAGTTGCCCGAAACCCTCTGCCGAAATCAGATTCTGGCGAAAATAAGAGGAATTAGACAACTAATGCAGCCATTTACTGTCAGTTTCTTCGAATTATACATAACACAGTATGTATAATGTATGGTTAAAATAATATACCTTTCTCAAACCTTTTTAAGACGGGTTTTCGAATTTTAAAAGTAAATGGCTCTTTAAAAAGCTCTCTCTCAATCGGGCACCATTTCCTCTCTCTCTCTCTCTCTCTCTCTCTCTCTCTCTCTCTCTCTCTCTCTCTCATGTTGATGTCTGATTAATGATATAATTGCACGATTAAAAATGCTGCCGATAAAACGAGAAATTCATATTTACACGTTGATAGCTCTCTCTCTCTCTCTCTCTCTCTCTCTCTCTCTCTCTCTCTCTCTCTCTCTCCAATCTGTATTTACCTGCCTACTTATCTATATTGATTCTGGTAGTTATTCGGGCAGACAGCCATTATTAAAAATATTTGTTAACTTGTGTTAACTCACAATATCAATTAAACTGTATCGCTTATCTGAACGGCTGGTTTTATCTGCAAGTAGTTCCCTATGTATCTAACCGTTTCTTGCATTCATCTTTAACATGCAATGTATGCGCAATTTATTGGTGGCAAATCAAAATGAAACGTATTCGATCAAACGGGAAAGTGCTATTTTCAGGAATTACCAAAAATGCGGTCAAAATTACGAATATAATTTTCATATATAATGTAAATGACTTTCATTTGTAGCTAATGTGCAAATCTATCTAAACATGAATTATTCATTTATTCTAGCCAGAATGATATTGATATGTTGGGCGGTAATACCAATTTATTCGTATATTTAAAACATTTTCCGTTATTAATGAAATTCATAAGCGCTGGAAGCTGCTGCCATCTGTCGGCCACAGGAGAACAAGAAAACCAACCGGCTTCTCAGTAGAATTGTCCCTGTGCTTCGTGACAGAAATTGCCGTCTTTTCTGTATAACGGAAGAGGTGAAGAGAGCTTAAACATTTCGTTTAGTTTCGTTCAATTTCTCTCTTTCCTACGTTTATCAGTTCAATTAATATTCAAGTCACTGATCTATTTATGCACTATGGTATGTAGAAAAATATTAAAACACTTAATTATAATGTACTTTGAATCTCAGAATTTAACCTTTAATGAGATAACTCCTAACTCGTACTTGTTCGCATATTTTAGAAAACGACTAAAGATAAAGAAAAGTAGTTTGGACATTTGTTAGCTTGTTGTGTTCATAGTTAACTCATGATAACGAGAAATACGTTAATAATGATCATTATGATATTTAATAAAGTACGAAAATATAGATACTTTTTCTATACTTCGTTGCATAATTGCACGACAGGCCATACTTATTCATCTGAAAGAAAATTCAATTGTTGAATGATGAATAATTAATCAAGATATTTAAGGAGCTAACTTTTGTAAATGAAAAGACAGGAAGTGACTTTCAGTAAGCATATAGAAATCTCTGTCGAAGTATCATAAGAACACATACATCAAGAAACTTATCTTCGATGAAATGAATATGGATTGATTTTCATTTTATAACTTTCGTGATAGCGGCGACCATAAGGTTCATATTAGAATAACACTTTTGGAGACTCTTAGTCAACCTTGCCTAAATGTGTATGGTAAGAAGCAAAGTCCTGTTGAATTATTATTTCGATTTAATTTAAAATTCTCTGGCAATTTTCCTTCGTTTTGAATGTGATCCCAGGCCCACATAAACAGAAAGGGATTCGTCCCTGCTCAACGTTCAACTTTTAACGGTCGTTAGCCTCTGCAGTTGAAGCCATTTAAGCTTTACCATTTGAGATGTGAGGCCATTTCTGATATCATTCTTATGTTATAGAACTAAGCCCAGCTCAAGGGATTTTGCAAGACTTGAAGTAATGGTGGAAAAGCCTATAGAGACAATACATTGAAAGTGTATGTTTTAGTTAATGTTGGAATATATAACCTGTAGTGTCCATAAAGGATTATTTTTCATTGTGTATAACCATAAGTATTAACTTATGAAGTTTTCAATTAGACTTTTATTACCTTATGAATGAAAAGAAAGTAGTTTTCTTCTTGGAATTTTGCTTAAACTGCGTAATTTCATCAGGACACGTTTGAATATGGTTAAACCTTCAAAAGGTTTTTTTTTTTATTCGGAAGATTTTTACTATTGGATTCTGTAGTTTAAGCAAGAAATAAATAAGTACATTTAGCCAAATGAAGCAGCTAGTGATTTGAAAGTTATAAGATCTAGGGTGTTCGTCCTATTTTGAGATGTTAAAGGATCAATAATTTTGATGAGACAGTAAATACTGATCTTGATTTCTCTGTGGCCACCCCTTCCTATATGCTATGGCTTTGCACAGTGACTATAATCATTATTCAATTAAGACATTACAGCGTTTTCATACGAGTGTCAATAATCAGAGTTTACTTTCGTTTTTTAAATATAATAAAGCAAATCACCTAATTCTGGAATTTTTTATTCTGGAATTTTTCTATGCATGAGTAATTTGTATAATAAGATGGCACTTTGCTGAAGTCTGCAACAATCCTTCTGCTGATGAGGACAGCATAAATCATTGGGAATTTGCTTTTGATAACGAAGCTTCCTGAATGTTTTCATGGTAACTAAAAGGTTCTCGCTTACTTACGGATATTTGTAAACATTTATTGTTTACTACATTTATCATTGGATATTCGTGACCATTTTTCGTGAAATTACTACAGAAAAGGATGTCTGTATCTAATTTTAAATTATTGGAATATTAGATCATATCTGATGATTTGTCTGTGAAATAAAATGATAGTAAGGTTTTGACGATATAGATTTTTTTTATTTCAAACTGTCAGTCATTCATTAGTAATCTCCTTTTTTAATAAGAATAACAGATTATATCCCTTGCAATGGGGTTGTGCCGTCAGTGTACCTCACGCAGTGCACTGTACGCATTACGCAAGGTTCTTTACAGCATCCAATCGGCCCCTAGCTACAGCCCCCTTCATTACTTTTACTGTACCTTCATGCATAGTCACTTTCTTCTATCTTACTTCCCTTAGCCCTCTCCTAATAACTGTTTCATGATGCACCTGCGAGGCTTCTCTTCTGGTACACATTTCAGACCTTTTCACTTCAGTTTCCCTTTCAGCACCGAATGTCCTCATAGGTCCCAGCGCCTGGCCTTTGCCTCAATTTTATATTTAATTTCATTCACAGTTCATGTCGGTTGTCCTAGCTGACAGAGAGAGAGAGAGAGAGATGAGGAGAGAGAGAGAGAGAGAGAGAGAGAAGAGAGATTTACAAAATTAAATTAACAAATGATGTCAAAAATACTTCCATGTAAAAATCTTTCTACAACTATGAAGAAAAATATCTGATCAGATCCTGCCAGCATAAGCAAAGACAATGAAAATAAGTGGCCGTTTCTTATGGATTAAAATAAACAAGACACATATCCGGGCATTTCCTGAATGTTGCTCAGAGCCTTGGAAATGAATCTCCGGATCCCAGGACCAATGACGAGCCGTATCCTTAATGGCATCTCATTTTATCAGAAGACAGGAGTGGCCAGAAAAAAAAATCGTCGCCTTTTTATAATTCACTAACAATTATTTTCTCTCTCAACGGAAGGAATACAAATTACCTTTTTTTTATGATTGATAAGGGAAGAAAATACAACATCTCTCTTAATTCATGTTTAATAAGTAATGACTATTAGAAATGTACATTATCTTTTTAGGAAAATATTTGTTTATATTGTTACCTTATTTCTACAAAGACGTCTTTCATTATCAGCTTATTCATTATGCCATTGATTATTGAATGATTATCATTAAAAAACATAAATCGTTCCTGGAGTAAGCAACCTTTTATATCACGGGGTAAACAATAACTGTATTTAATGCAGATCATGAGGGTGAAAAAGGTCGAAGGCGGAAAAAAATTCAGTTATTTTTATTTTGGGAGCAATCTCACTAACAAGAGGACTGAGAGACGGAGTTGTGGGGGGGTAGGGTGTTGGACGGGATGGGGGAGAAGGTGGAGCGAATGGCATTGCCTCCATTTCTTCTGATTTTAAGCGAGAGATTCGTAGGAATTAAAAATGCGTCAGTTTATTTCATGTTCCTTGCTGATAATTTATGCCCTTGAGACTAGATTTTCTAATTTATTTGGGTGTACTAGTATGAGTGTGTGTCTGTCTGTGTGTGTGATGTGTGTGTTTCTGTGTGTGTGTGAGAGAGAGAGAGAGAGAGAGAGAGAGAGAGAGAGAGGAACATGTTCTTAACTGCACTTCATATCAGACCCTATTAAACTCGTTTTCGAATTTTAACATTTTGCTCCTAGTAAAACTTTTAATATTCGTATCTTTATTTTCTTTTGTGTTACCTTCAAATACCTTTATTGAGAACATCCTACTTCTGATTGTACTCATCAATCAACAAGTCAGTTCCAGATTGAATAAGATTGACATTTGCCTTTTCAACATAGGTACATTTCATCAAGCAAGGAAACTGAATAATACCATAATCCAGGTGAGCTCCCAGTTTCTGCTTAATTAAGGACTCGTCTTACTATCACGTCCGCTCAAAGGACAGGTTTGCCTCTCGCCACCTAAATCTTGAAATCGAGTTAGTTAACTGTTAACTCTAATTTATGGTTGGTGGTCAGGAGGGATTTCTGATGCTTATAGGAAATTTTTTTCTTGGGTACGTGCATGGCATACTTGAAGCAAAGTTAATTTTGCTCATTGTGGACGTCTTCCCCGTCAAGGAATTTTATAGCAAGATTCAACATATTCAGGACCATTGAATTTCAACTTTTGCATTCATGTATTAAAAATCAAGAACAATAGAGAGAGAGAGACGAGAGAGAGAGAGAGAGAGAGAGATGGGGGGTGGTGGTAAATTAGATTATAATTCTTCCTGCAAATAGAAATCATTATTATTCATTTCCATGCGAGTTAATAGACATGACTGGACACAGAGAAAAGTCAGTAATATTAGATTTGAATACTGGTACCCTTGTCTTGTGTAATTTTGAAATTATCATTACTTCTAAAGGGATATATATATATATATATATATATATATATATATATATATATATATATATATATATATATATATATATATATATATATATATATATATATATATATATATATATATATATATATCTATATATAGATATATATATATATATATATATATATATATATATATATATATATATATATATATATATCAATTCAAGCTACAAATGTCCTTTAATATCTAAATTCACTTTACCTCCCAAATTATATATTTTCATATATGTACCGAAGGGGAATTTTTTAGTTGATAATAATTTCGTCCCCCCATGGGATCGAACCCACTGTTTCCAAGATTGGGGGAAGTGGGGACGAAATCAGGACAGTCAGTGACGCTATCCAATCAGCCAACAGAGCGTCACTGACTGTCCTGATTTCGTCCAGTCCACTTGGGACAGTGGTTCGATCCCATGGGGGGACGAAATTATTATCAACTAAAAAATTCCCCTTCGGTACATATATGAAAATATATCATTTGGGAGGTAAAGTGAATTTAGATATTAACAATACATAATGTTATGATATCCTGAATGAATATAACCTCTCTCTCATATATACGCCCACCATTCTTGTTTGAAAAATGTTAATGGAATTCATAATTTACGTATGTTATGAGTTAATTAGAAAATTAGAAAAACTATTACCTGTAAATTAGATAATATTCATTAGAGGTTCTAATTACGCTAATCCAAATAGATCATTTTGGAATTTTTACATTCCAGTGTTTAATTTCAGATTTGATATTCAATAATCCTCATCAGATTTACCCTTTTCAATATTCCTTATTTACCATTAGATAGATTTTATTAGGTTTTTCAAATATTCGGAAAAATAATAAGCAAAGAATGAGCAGTTATCAGTTGGTAAGATTCGATATTAAGTATGACAAGTGAAATCCACAATTTTCTTTATGAGTTTAATGACTTACACTTTTATAGTCAATACGAGTTATTGAAAAAATGATAAAGATAGTCTGAATTAAGTTTATAGTATAATAATATTTCTAAACGTATGCAATTAATAAATAAGCAAAATTTATAAATAGACCACAACCAGGTGGTATTGGTGTGAGGAAATAAATAGTGTACTTTTATTTTATTTTGTTGTTATTCCGTTAAGTCAGTGGCCCGGTAAGTTTGTTCCATTTCAATTGGTGCTTATCTTCTAGATAATAATAATAAT
The DNA here is from genome assembly GCF_015104395.2 of Macrobrachium nipponense. NCBI lineage: Eukaryota > Metazoa > Arthropoda > Malacostraca > Decapoda > Palaemonidae > Macrobrachium > Macrobrachium nipponense. The sequence continues at coordinate 214,397,222 of NC_087200.1, forward strand.
AATAATAATAATAATAATAATAATAATAATAATAATAATAATAATAATTGTGAAGCCAACCACAATGCTGCAAATGTTAAATATATTTTTAATATATATTTACACATACACCATTAAGGATTTCTACCACTATTTTGGTGACTCATGTGATTACGAGATTTTTATGAATAATAATAATAATAATAATAATAATAATAATAATAATCTCTCTCTATCTGGCTCCATCCATTATCTGATCTTTTCTACCCCTTCCGTCCTCTCTGTTACTTTGTCGGTGTTTCTTCGTGTGTCGTTGTTTGATACCTCATCATCCCTGTCTTCTGTGGCATCGTCTCTCAGGTCGTCTTCTTGTAATTCGTTGCCGTGTGTTAATTCCCTTTCCAGTTCTTCTCTTTCTGTTGGGGAGAGACAATTCTTTTTCTTTATGTTCCGCTGGAGCCTGTGCAAGAAACACCAGCTACCTTGCAGTAATAAGTGGTACGAGCACCAACCTGAAGGAATGATAGAAAACGATCAGACAATGCTCCTCTGGGACTATGGTATCAGAACAGATAGGGTGATACGTGTAAATAGACCAAATAGGACGTTAATTGACAAAATCAACAAAAAAGTATCACTCATTGATGTCGCAATACCATGGGACACCAGAGTGAAGAAAAAAAGAAACAAAAAAAAAAGGGAAAAAAAATGGATAAGTATCAAAACCTGAAAATAGAAATACGAAGGATATGGGATATGCCAGTGGAAATTGTACCCCTAATCATAGGAACACTAGGCACGATCCCAAGATCCCTGAAAAGGAATCTGGAAAAACTAGAAGCTGAAGTAGCTCCAGGACTCATGCAGAAGAGTGTGATCCTAGAAACGGCGCACATAGTGAGAAAAGTGATGGACTCCTAAGGAGGCAGCATGCAACCCGGAACCCCACACTGTGATAGACCGAAAGAAATAATAATAATATAATAATAATTCATATGCCATAAGATGAATAACTACGTAACAAGATGGGACATAAGTGTCGTCACTACCATTTTAGAACCACCAAAATCTGTCCAAAAAAAAAGTAAGTCAAACAGCCCTTTCTCCCAGACTAAAAACTAAGCAAAGAATACAACTTTTCCTCTCACCTGGGAATAAAGTTAATGGTTTCTTTCGTAGTTCCGTCTCAGGTAGGTTTCTCTCTCTCTCTCTCTCTCTCTCTCTCTCTCTCTCTCTCTCTCTCTCTCTCTCTCTCTCAAAAGCTGTTTGCAGTAAAATAAATGAAGACCTGCGAGTGAGATAGGTACGGAGGTGGAGGTTGGAAGTTAGTTAATGTTTCGGAGTTTGACGCTGACTTTTTTGGGGACTTTCTCCCAGAGAGAGAGAGAGAGAGAGAGAGAGAGAGAAGAGAGAGAGAGAGAGAGAGAGAGAGAGGTCTATCTTTTCCTTTGTAAATGACTTGCGACGCTAGAATTTTACTTTGAATGAGAGAGAGAGAGAGAGAGAGGGGTCTATCTTTTCCTTTGTAAATGACTTGCGACGCTAGAATTTTCTTTGAATGAGAGAGAGAGAGAGAGAGAGAGAGAGAGAGAGAGAGAGAGAGATTCTCATGGAGCTACAAAAACATTCAGGAATAACCACTAACTTTCTATCAAGCCTTCTTTTCCAAATACAGTTAGATGATGTTGTAATTGTGTGATTACAAATCAATTTATCAAAAGGAGTTAGAACAAAGTATGATAATGATAGTAATTTTATGGAAACTTTTATTTATAAATGATAATGCATATGTAAGACTGACGTTTTATACCACATAAAACTTATTTTTAATATGCTTATGTAACCAGAAAAAATACTTAACTTGTACCAAATGTAAATATTCAGGAATTGCCAAGCACTTTCCATCGAGCCATCTTTCATATGTAATTAGGTGGTAGTGTAATGCAGTTACTAAAAAGTAATCCATATAAAAAGAGTGATAAGAAACTTCAAAGGTAAACGAACTGTAGAAAAAAAATGTAATAAAAATAAATTTTTATCCATTTTTATAAATGTTCAACAATGCAACTTTTCTCTCTGATCGACGGTTATCTAACTGCTTTGAATGCCCTCCCAGTGAAATGTCTTTTGGCAAAAATGAAGAGCAGATGACTAAATTCATAATCGCCAATTTTCATATTCATTTATTTTTTCTCTCAATTCGGAGTTCAACCACCGACGAATATTCGCTACACGGAAAGAGATGAAAATGAAAAATAAAACGAGCAGTTACCGCTTCCAGAAAAAAATGAATGTGCCATTAGCATAATGAGAGGCGAACTCGGAGGGAATTTTCCACGTTTGTTTTTATATAGAAATGAAAAAAATTGTACGCATTGCATTAGTACCCTAAAACAATTCTCCTTGTACTTTATTATTTACTTATATTTTATCTGCTTGTTCATTAATTTGTAAACTAATTTTTTTAAATAACCGATCTCGCCTTCCTGTATTTCTTCATACCTTCTGTTACTTCTTTCCAATGAGCACCATATTCTTTGGAAGATTGAACTTCAATTCAGAGGCCCTTGTGGGTTTGTTCCTTAACAACCTTCTTCTTCTTCCCAGCTTTGACCCATTTTTATATAGGGTCGCCGTTATAAATGAGTCGTCTCCATCGATGTCTGTCCTGTGCATCGTTCTCGTCAATACCTTTCCATAAGAAATCTTCCCCTACACAATCGTGTCATCTCTTTCTTGGTCTTCCCTTCTTCCTTCTACCCAGCACTTCCATTTCCATCGTTTGTCTTCCAACATGATGTTCCTCTCTTCGTAACAGGTGTCCATACCCTAACAATATAGGTAATAATAATAATAATAATAATAATAATAATAATAATAATAATAATAATAATAATAATAATAATAATAATAATAATAATAATAATAATAATAAAAGCCTTAGGTACAGTGGTAATTAGGCTCCAACGTCCTTTTAATATTTGTATGGTTCAGTTAGTAGCGTCCTTACTTTTCAATTGAAAGACCTGGGTTCGACCCCTATGTGAGTTCGAAATTTATTCCTGTTCCACATGAGGTTATTTATATATATATATATATATATATATATATATATATATATATATATATGTATATATATATATATATATATATATATATATATATATATATATATATATATTAATATATATAAAGGTTTATTGCCACGAAGGAAAAAATGAAAAAGCGAGAGAGCCAAGTACTTTCGGCCTCAGTAAAGGGTCTGAACAGGACCGAAAGTACTTGGCTATCTTGCTTCTTCATTTTTTCCTTCGTGGCATCACGTTTTATATACTTCGTGATCAAGTTATTCATATATATGTATGTATATATATATATATTATATATATATATATATATATAATATATATATATATATATACAGACATATATATATATAATATATATATATATATATATATATATATATATATATATATATACATACATATATATATATATATATATATATATATATATAATATATATATATATAATATATATATATATATATACTATATATATATATATACATATATATATATATATATATATATATATATATATATATATATATATATATATATATCATATATATATATATATATATATATATATATATATATATATATATATAATATATATATATATATATATGTTACCCACCCTGATACCTATTACCAGCGAAGGGTATCTGATAGTTGGTATGCATTTAACCTGAGCGTCAAGGAAAACTGGTTTACAAAATCTATCCCCCACCCCCCCATCAGAGTCAGAGATATAAAAAATATAATATTTATTTAACAATGGAAAGATAATAATCCACATCTCACAACAAACTAACTCAGTCAGGCCCCCAGTATATAAATGTCCTAATCAGTAATTAGTCACACCAATTAGCTCTCCTCTATATGGGACTCTCTGTCCCCCCCTCACTAGGACACTTAGTTCCCTCCACTAGAAACACCAATTACAGCCTGGAGAACCACACAAAAACAATTAAAAACTTTCGCAGAGCTATCCCAGCATTCTGCCTTTCTCCCACGGACCTCTCTGTAAGTCTCCCCTTAGACTTAGCTAAAGATGCCTTTATGAATGGAAGAGGCGCACACGTACAGATGAACTCACACTGTTTGCAGCCAGTTTCCAAAGGCACTTGAACAAGACCCCATGAACTGACGAACACTGACCCGCTTAAACAAACATCTTCGTATCACTCCATCCCAGAAATGATTTATCAGCTTTCTCAGGTCAACGCTTTGGTCTGTCTCTATAGATCATCTGACAGAGCTCAGCCACCTAAAATTGCTAGCCCCTGCCTAGCAACTTGTTGCACAAAAGAGCTCATACATATAAGAAAACATTGGCCGGCTCAAAACACAAATAATAATAACTGCACGTCTCTGGCATTATAAAGAAAAGTCTTATCACGCTTCATCTTCCATAACACTTGGCTTATACATTTTTTTCTGCATTTTGGATTCTTGAATATCCCTCTTTCTCTGCAACTTCCAGCACAGACTGTAGAATGCTGTAGGAAGGCGAACGGCCTCCCTCCCTGTAGAAGGCTTCTACCCCGCACTTCCATTTCCATAGTATGTATGTCTTCCAACATGCTGTTCCTCTCTTCGTAACAGGTGTCTATACCTTAACAATATAGGTAATAATAATAATGATAATAATAATAATAATAATAATATTAATAATAATAATAATAATGATAATAATAATAATATTTTTGTTGAAGACCCTCTTTTAGGCAAATGCTGTTAAAAAGGATGGCAGAATTAAGCGAGTTGATTTTATATATTGTTTTTTCTATTTTCCTTACAATTCGCTTCTCAGGCTCAGCGATGTTTCTGAGTAACTGGTCAATATTTATATTGGGAAGTTTAAAAAAATTATAAATGCTGAAGGTAATCTTTTATTAGGACAGGATATCAGAGCCTGGTCAAGCAGGGGTCGTCGCCAGTGCCGGTATTATTCCGTAGGCGCATTTCAGTTCGGGCCGGGGTCGTCTTCTACCTAAGACGACCCCGGCCCGAACTGAACTACGCCTACGGAATAATACCAGCACTGACGACGACCCCTGCTTGACCTGGACCTGATATCTTGTTCTAATAAAAGATTCCTTCAGCATTTAGAATTTTTGAAAATTCCCAATATGAATATTGGCCAGTTACTCAGAAACAGCGCTGAGCCTGAGAAGCGAATTGTAAGGAAAATAGAAAAAACAATATATAAAATCAACTCGCTTAATTCTGCCATCCTTTTAACAATATTAATAATAATAATAATAATAATAATAATAATAATAATAATAATAATAATAATAATAATAATAATAATAACAGCCTTAGGTACAGTGGCAATTAGGTTCCAACGTCCTTTTAATATTTGTATAGTTCAGTTAGTAGCGTCCTTACTTTTCAATTGAAAGACCTGGGTTCGACCCCTATGTGAGTTCGAAATTTATTCCTGTTCCACATGAGGTTATATATATATATATATATATATATATATATATATATATATATATATATATATATATATATATATAAGACCACAATTCCAATATTGATTAATGCACCAACTCTATATGTTTTACATCACAGTAGGAATTACCTCTTTAACTCAACATCCTACCCGTTAAGCATTACATCAGAAGGCCCCTCATTACCCAATGGAAATAGATGGCCATAATCGACTTAGGCCAGGCGGACATACTGGCCGAGGTCACGAATGGTCGCGTCTGTTGACCCAGGGTCTAAAATGATATTATATTTTATCAGGTGATTAATGTTCCCGTGTTACCAGCTTGATGCTTGTGATGCATGTGCACCGAGTCGTGGTAAATCTATTTGCGCTAGCAAGGATGGAGGTCTTTTATTTATTTATGTATTTATATATAAATTCTTTTATCTATTTATTTATTTATGCTTTCTTTAATTATTTGTCTTTTTCTTATTTATACATATGTATATATATATATATATATATATATATACTATATATATATATATATATATATATATATATATATATATATGAAATGCCTAGGGTTTTTGATTAATAATGTATTGTCCATGTGTTCTCTGTGACCTATGGAATGTGAAGAACAGAGTAGAGGCGACGACCTGAGAAAGCTGACAATGAGCTTCTATGGGTGGCGTGAATATAAACCCTGCTTTAGTTAGACAAGTCAATGTACTGAGTTTATTAACTCTTCTCAAAGTGCCTTTGTGAAACTGGATGCAGCTAGAATCGTGAGGCGTTAACGAACTGTGTCTTCGTATGTGCGTGTGCGCCTCTTTCTGTTAATAATGTGAATACCTGAGTCTATGGGGGATTTTTGAGAGAGCGTCTTCAAGAGAAAGGCAAGATGCCGTGGCACTCACCGGGAGTCTTTGTTATATAGTGTTTATGGTGTCCGGTTGCTTGGACGGTTCTGGCAGAACTGGCAATGGAGGGGGACAAAGAGTTCGCAGAGGGGTGTAGACTTTTTGGTGACTAATGATGACTACCATTACTATTAGACATTTTAGTGTTCGGTGTTTTTTGAGTTAGTCTGTAAGACTTGATTACTTGATTGATTAATTATTTATTCATTGTTAATAAATGTTAATGTTATGATGCGACTCTCTCATTTTCTTACCTGTTAGAACGGAGAGTGGAGAGAGAGAGATTCCTTAGAGAGAGAGAGGTGTCGGTGCTAGAGAGAGAGAGAGAGAGAGAGAGAGAGAGAGAGAGAGAGAGAGAGAGGCTGAGTGTTGGTTTGCCTGACGTTCGTGCTACACACTTACCTAATGTAATGCGGGAATCTCCCCATTACAGGATTTGGTGGCTAGCGGTGAAAAAAGTGGTATAAAAGAGTTTTTTTTATGCCTAGGAACGCCAATGTAGAGATGGGTGACCAGTTAAAAAATAAAGGGGTTATGGGGTATGGCTTAGCGATAGTTTTCGAACGACAAAGCCTTTGTGGGATTGTGGAAAATTGTTAAATTGTTAGATCTCGGTTGCTAAGTGAAAAGGGGTAGAGAAATATCCGTCCGTGGGATGTGGGATGAGGAAAGAAATTTCTATTGGAGTCATCAGATTTGCCCGTACCAAGATTCTTCAGGGCGTGAGAGCAACTTAGTCTGGTTTGTGAGTGAGAGTTGCCAGGTGCCATCTCGCCGATCGCGTTTGCATTGTGCCGACGAGATTTACGTATTCTACGCAAATTCCAAGTTCTTTTTGTTCCCATTATGGAGTGGTGAGTGTTAAAATATTGTTTATCAAAGGGGAGGGTTTTTGTTTAAATATTTCAGTGTAATGGGATTGGTTCAAGAGGTCAAAACATTTTTTCTTTCCCCATTGTAGCAGAAGTGACGTGTTTTCTTTATTCACGCCTGTTTATAATAGATGTATTCGTCTTTGTTTAAAACATAGGGGTGTATAAAGACGTTTTTTTTCCATGCATGTGAACTGTGCTTAGGTAAGCATATTTGGCTTAGAGACAGAGCGGCCACAATTTTACGGGCTCATATACATATACATATATATATATATATATATATATATATATATATATATATATATATATATATATATATATATATATATATATATATATATATGTGTGTGTGTGTGTATGTATACGTATTTATTTATATAATAATATTATTTATTTATTTATTTATCTTTTTATGATATTTGCTGCCATCATGCTAAAATTACCTAAAGAGACGCGAAGGATGTATAGAACATAATTTCATTAATTATAGTATCTTGTTTCACATGAAGTGAAAAGACAGAAAAAATAAATCTACAAAGTCTCATATATTTCGTCGTTTCAAAGAGGAAAGAGCACTCTCTCTCTCTCTCTCTCTCTCTCTCTCTCTCTCTCTCTCTCTCTCTCTCTCTCTCTCTCTCTAGCCATCTTCAAACATTTTCTTGGAAACAGAAGCAGGACCTTATTACAGTTCAATTAAAATTCATTCCCTTCCTTTTTTATTTTTTTTTTTTTTTTGCCTAAATAGAATATCCCCAGCATTGCTTAATAGCCTCATTTTCCAGCGTTTCCATTCAACTACTTTTAATTGTACTTTATGTAATGACACTATCGTCCATTGCTTCTTCAGTAATCACCTTTTAATCCTGTATCTGTAACATATTCTTCGATCATTTTTGTCTAATTAAAGCTTAAATCTCTCCCTATTCCCTGATTACTCTCTTCTTTCTGAAGACTTAAAATTACGCTTGAAGAGCTTTCAAATGAACCCTTTCCTTCGTAGAAAGAGGAATTCTATTATAGCAATTAAAGGAGAGGAATCTTCCAATTCACCATTACTTGACTAAAACCTTTGTATAATTTGGTATTTATGTTTATTTAGTATTTTTTTGTCCATCAGAAACTTAGATATAATTTACCAGGCGACTGAAAGGATTGCTATATACGCAGTCAACAAGGATTTTTCTGTTCTTTCGTTAATCGAAAGCTAAGATTAGGCGATGTGCGTATAGAACCTTATGCCAATCTCATCAACCGTTTTAACCAGTAGATATACAGAGATTTGGTTAAGAGGCGTTTAGCCAAGGCGTAAGTAGGGGCTAAACGTCTTAACCAAATTTTGACCCCTACGTCCCGAGTCGGTACAGCTGCAGTCGTCAGTAGAATTCCTAGAAGTCATCAAGGACGCCCCTGGCACCGGGATTATCGCCTCGCTGGACGTAGTAGTCCCTGTTTACGAACGTGCCTGTCGACGAAACATTGACATCATCCTTGAGCGTGTCTACAGGAGTCAGTCGACGGCGCCCCTCAACATACCCGAAGACTCGCTCCGTACGCTGCTGGAGATCTGCACGAAGAAGGCCCCTTTCTCCACCCACCGAGGACAGATGTACCGCCAAAAGGACGGCGTAGCGATGGGCTCCCCACTGGGGGTACTCTTCGCTAACTTTTACATGGGAACCGTGGAGGAACGAGTCTTCGCTAGGATGCAGCAACCCCGCAGATATGGACGATATATCGACGACATCTTTGTTCAAGTCGACGCCGAGAATGAGGTAGAAGCCCTCCGTCAGGCATTTCAGCAGTGCAGCGTGCTGAATTACACTGTTGAATACAGCACCGACGATCGGCTCCCCTTCCTCGACGTCCTTGTGAGTAAGACGGAAGACGGCCTCCGTACTTCCGTCTACACAAAGAAAACCAACCTAGGACTTTGCCTCAATGGTGACAGCGAGTGCCCCGCCAGATTCAAAAGCACGACCGTCAGGGCCTTCGTCAGGAGAGCCCTCTCCCACTGCTCGACCTGGCAGGACACTCATCAGGAACTCGACCGCGCCTCCCAAGTACTCGTAAATAACGGGTATTCAAATAAATTAATAAGCAGAGAAGTCCGTACAGCCCTGGAGAAATGGTACGGTAGTGAGAGCCCGCAACCCCGCCCCCAGGATAATATCAAGCTGTTTTATAAAGCCTTCATGAGCTCACATTACGTGAAGAAGAGGACTCAGTCAAGAAAATTATTTCTGGAAATGTATCCCCGACCGACGACACCAAAAATATCGACCTAATTATCTACTACCAGAATCGGAGGACGCGCGACCCTAATTATGAAAAATAACCCCTCTCCACAGGTACGAGACCCCCTGAAGCAGACGCATGTGGTGTACCAGTATACATGCCCAGTCCGCGGTTGCAGCGGCGCCTACGTTGGTATGACTACCATGCGCCTGTCGAAGAGACTCTCGTGCCACGCCCAAGAGGGGGCTATCAAAAATCACGCACGCACCAAACATCAAGAGGCCATCTCCCGGGATGTGATCATCCAAAACACGAAGATCATCGGGAAGGCCCCTGATGCCCGTCGGTTACGCCTGCTGGAGGCGCTTCCCATCCAGCAAGTAAGACCTACACTAAATACGACGCAGGAAGAATTTCTCCTCCCTACGAGTATGAGAAGACCTGCCACCAACAATGACACCACCGAGCACGACAACTCCACGGAAGACGACGCCCCCGAACGAGATACTCCCGCAGCCAATCATAATCAAGTTAGCCGTGACGTCCCGCAGCATAGTGAAACGCCCATCGACGTAACCGCGCCGCTAAGGAGGTCTAGGCGGCTGCAGGACTTACAGTATCGAAACCATCAACGCATGGAAAGTGGCTTGAGACCCGGTTCAAGCCACCAATGAAAACGAAGACCTACCGCCACCAGCCAATAGTAGATCAGCATGGGGCGGTTCCCCTGCTGTCAACTCCAAATATAAAACGAGGACGGACACCGCTTCAAGATCAGTCCACCCTCAGCTTCCCAGCCCGAGGATGTCTGGCAGCTCCAGACGTAAGCTCGCTTCAAGAAAGAGAGAGAGAGAGAGAGAGACATATATATATATATATCGTTAATGACTTTGATAACTATGGTATCATAGTTTATCTGTAAAATTCAAATATATACACCAATTTTGGCTCTGTATTTGATCATGACCTCCATAGGCGCTCTACTAGCCTGTCTAAGTAGCACGGAAAAAGCCGCTATTCGGAAAATAGAGAAGAATCTCTACAAGTGTAATGCTGCTGAAGTAGCCATTACTTTTAATAAAATAATAATAATAATAATAGATTTAACACTTCATAATCTATATCATTATTTCATCATCAGTATCATCAAAGCACTTTTCTCTCATTTGAAACAGGTTATAAATTATTTTTTTCCTTTTGTGAGACGGAACATAATTAAAATTATTTGGCTTCATTAACCCGGAAACTGAAATGGACAATTATCAACCAGTCATTAATTTTTATTGGTGGACGACACTATGGGCTGGACATTTCTAGTGACTCATTTGAGCTGAAAGAGTTAATCTGGCGTTGGAAAATTAATTCAGGTGAATAATGATGATTTAATAGTGTAAAAATTGCATTGGTCGTGAAAATGGTTGTTGATTCTTAATAGGGAAGTCTTAATGTATTTATTACAAATGTAGAACGTATTATATATATATATATATATATATATATATATATATATATATATATATATATATATATATATATATATATATATATATATATATAGATAGATAGATAGATAGATAGAGAGAGAGAGAGAGAGAGAGAGAGAGAGAGAGAGATGGCAACAATAGTAATTAAAATAAGGCATCAAAATAAAATATCTCCTAAATGTTCACTTATATGGTATATAAGTGTCTTCCCCAGGGAAACTCGGAAAAACAGAAGTACCATCAAAGTCTTCCCTTGATAATTGCATTAAGAAAGAAACCACGTTCCTCTTCACTTTGGGGAATGAAAGGAAGTTTATGTCTTCTTCATTTAATTTCATAGGAAAGCGGCCAGTGTGATTGACCAATCCCTGATTCTCTTCAGTCGGAGTGGCTTTGGCTTAATAGCAATACATTTCGTTTTAGAGGGAATTTATATATATTATATTATACATATACTATATATAATATATGTATATAATATATATATATATATTATATATATATATATATAGATATATATATATATATATATTAATCGAATCGAATCATTCTAGTCGCTAAACAAAATCAATATATTACCGTGGAAAAAATATTAACAAATTATGGATGATAAATTTTCTTTAAAATCCCTAACCCATCTTTTTGCATAGAACATTTTAAAGCATTGCTCTCCATTCCACTTCCTCCTCCTCCTCCTCCCCTAATCCCCGTCACCCCATCCCCCACCCCACAGCGATTGAAACCTCATGTCAACAATGCTCCACAGGGTGGCCAAGCAAAATGTAAAAGTTTCCTAACATAGTGAAGCTATTTTAGTGTGTCGTGACTGATATCTCTCTTTCTCTCTCATTCTCTCTTTCTCTCTCTCTTTGGCATGGGTTGGTCCCTGAACCTAATGGAATGATGAGATAGCTAGTCAACATTGAGTCTCTCTCTCTCTCTCTCTCTCTCTCTCTCTCTCTCAACAGAAATTCAATCCTGACGAAGAGGCTACGTTCTCTACACGTGCCCTTAAAATTATTATGATTCTGAAAATGTAAGCAGTCAGTGAATTGTACCATATAACCGCTAAGATGACGAGAGAGAGAGAGAGAGAGAGAGAGAGAGAGAGAGAGAGAGAGAGAGAGAGAGATGGGGGTGTGTGAGGTAATACAAAACACAGACACTCTCCTATGTTAACCTCATTTAGAACAGACTTTAATTGTTTCCTAAATAAATAATTGATAAGAACGGTATTTTTTCACTTATATTTTACTAAAATATAAATTAAGTCTAATATTATAATTAGAAATATAATTTAGGGGAATGTCCCCTTCGTTCGAATAATGACAATTTAACTTAATTGTACTACTGACCAAATAACTGCAAATGACTCGTGGATATATTTGACAATTATGCACTAAAGTCTAAACCGCAGCGGTATCTATGTCTATAAATATATCTATATCTATAAATACAGCATAATGAAATACAAATTTAGGCCAGCGAAATTAGGCCTATAAATTCATCCTAATAGCTCGACTGTATTCTGCCTGGGAATTTCATGATAAGTGATAATTAGGCAGAGAAACTTTCGAGTGCTGTAATTAAGTACAGTAATGATTACCGGTGAGGTATTCCGCCTTTTGTGCTGAATACCCCAGATATCTGTCTTCGCTTTGTATTTATTCATTCAATAAATGCAGACACAAGCAATTGTCAAGCAGACAAATAGAAAAAACTAGTTTGGAATAAACTTGTCCTGAAAAGTATCTGAGCATTTTATATATTTATCCAATAACTTCATGAATAAAAAGAAAATTGATTAGTAGCGTAGCGAGGGAGTTACGTAAGAGTGCATAAGTGTTTGTTTTCTATTTACGCTCTGCCACTTGGTATTCGGATCAGCCAGCCTCCAGTGCTAATATTAAGCCCATAGTTTCTTTTTCGATAACTGATTCCACTATCTCATAAAGGAAAGTCCCATTCCTTTGCTATCTCTCTCTCTCTCTCTCTCTCTCTCTCTCTCTCTCGTTGGATTCTCCATAACATTTACTACATACTTGTGTCATTTTCATGAATCACTTTATTAAATCTGTAATTCTACAAATACTTTGCAAAATTCATCATGTGAGTGCGCTCTCTCTCTCTCTCTCTTGTCGTTACCCAAATAAGAATTATGAACTTCCTACATGCTAAATGTCATAAGAAAAATTTACGAAATTTAGTGGGTCACTGCCTGGCATTTTGTAGAGAGAGAGAGAGAGAGAGAGAGAGAGAGAGAGAGAGAGAGAGAGAGAGAGATAATTATTTGATGAGTATCTCCACCGAGGTTAGTCGATATGTATCGTATCTGCATTTTATTTATTGATCATATGTCTCTTTATTGCCTGTAGATCATTTTATTGAATACTGATAACAGAGAGAGAGAGAGAGAGAGAGAGAGAGAGAGAGAGAGAGAGAGAGAGTTATTTGATGTGCATTACCACTAAGGTTAAGTAGAAACTGATTATCAAGATACGCTATATATAGGCATTTCCTCTATACACCACATTTCAGTCTAACATCTTTAAATATTTTGGTGGAATGGTGATCATAAAAGAGAGAGAGAGAGAGAGAGAGAGAGAGAGAGAGAGAGAGAGAGAGAGAGAGACTCTGGAACTCAGCGCCAATATCAAATCCAGAACAATTCCACCCAATTTACATGGAGAGTTGAGTCAAATTTTATTTATTTTTTTTTTTCTTTTGCCACGGCTATTTTCTTTTATTTCCTCTTTCCCCGAATAAAAGTTGAAGTTCGTCAGTGTTCGTTTCTCGTTTTTTATTCCCTGTGGAGATGGTTTTACCGAAACAATCTAATTCCTGCGTTTAT
>NC_087200.1:214417390-214449890 GCF_015104395.2 Macrobrachium nipponense
ACCTCGATCCGTGAACTCCCAGCATCCCCCAAGGCGTGTGATTCAAAAGTTTTTGGCTGTAGGCCTATAAGTATTTTTCTGCGAATTTTAAAAAAAAACTTTTTTTTTGGAGTCGACGTATGGTACGTCCAATCGGCATACGGGAGACATTTTGACTCGACGTTTAATACGTCCAATCGGCGTAAGAGGGTTAATCTTTAAAGGTAATGACGTAAAAGATAAAACTTATAAGTAAAAAAAATTAAACATTAAACAATAAACAATAGCAACAGATACAGTATCTGCAAAATCATTCACTAAATGCGTAATAAAGTAATCGGCGAAGCTGTGTGCCCGAACACCAGTTCACCCTACTCACTACAATAATTGTTATGCCGTAGACTCTTCCAATGGCATTTCTTAATACTGAAAATTTTACTCACTCGTGATAAACACTTTATTTATTGATAAACTTTGATTAGTGTCAACAAACCAACAGGGGAAAAGCATCAACATGCATTAAAAATCAAAATTATGAAAATATCTCAGGCACATAACTACCCATTCACAAATTATATAACAACACACGAACAACTGTAAAATGTATAACAACCTTTGCACATACTTATTACAATATAAAATAACCAACCTACAGAATATCTCGAGTACAAACTATGTTTTCCACGCTTCCAGAAGTAACTGAATTAAATTCCCACGGAAACACAGACCAAAGGCCAAATCAATCCTTGCTACGCAAATCCCTGCTAGACGACAAATGGAGGCATTCCACCCTTCTATCCCCTACCCTACTCCTCGCGAGCTCACACAAGAGAATTCGACCTTTGTATAGGAGGAATGATCGCTTTGAAGCAGAGTGGGTCTCTTCGTCTTTACTGTCATGTGAATGAGCGTTCCTGTATCATTGCTGGCCCGGGCGTGAATTGCATATTGTACTGGCAGGTGAAAGACGTCTGGACATTCCATTGTTCTCTCTCTCTCTCTCTCCTCTCTCTCTCTCTCTCTCTCTCTCTCTCTCTCTCCTTCAACGACATACTCTATAGTCTGATGAAATATTGACCCTATGGAAATATAATTCCTTTAAGGTAAAGAGAAAAACTCTCTCTCTCTCTCTCTCTCTCTCTCTCTCTCTCTCTCTCTCTCTCTCTCTCTCTCTCTCTCTGTAATACACACAACAGAAAACTACGCCATGCATTCTGCCAAAATATTGACCCGTTCATACGCATACATCATTGTAATGGATTTCTCCTAGAAAGCTGATTGTAATATAGCAACACATTGCAAACCTAGTATTTGAAATTACCAGAAGTCTGTCAATAAAAATCCACGCAATATCTAATTTAATTTAACCCTTCGGCGTCAAACAAAGGACGATTGGATTTAACTATGACTATGAGTGAAAAGAGCCTATTGAGTTTTTGAGTTTTAAACCTTATTTTCTCACTATTATATATAGTATATATATATATATATATATATATATATATATATATATATATATATATATATATATATATATATATATATATATATATATATATATATATATTGTGAGATTGCTAACTACACTTTGGTGTAATTAGTTGTAATAACTACTACTGTATTTATCGTACCTATTATTTATTGTAATTGTACCTTTTACTCAAACTGTTGAGTACTGTAATTATTACTGTTTACCCTTTTACTGAAATCTACAATGTATATTTAGTTTCTGTTAAGCTGCCATACAGTCAAGTTTACATAATATACGAAACAACGAATTCTGTGTTCTTTCTTGCCCTGCCATGAAACAGAAATCCAACATGGCGCAGTGATTGGTTTTGTTTATGCTGTCTACTGTCTTTCAAGAAGTACAGTGTTAAATCTTTAGTACCCGTAAACGATGGAGAAGCAAATCGAACAACTGGCAGCACTTGTAGCAAGGCAAGCAGAGATGGCTCATCATGCCCAAGAAGCAGCTACGAAAAGGGAAGAACGTTTAACCGCAATTCTAGAGGTTTTGCTGGTACCTCGGGACATCATGGGAATCAGTCTCAGGCAAGAGCAGTTTCTGCACCACACTTGTCGTCTCTGTATCTCTTAAAGAGTTTGGATGTGGCGTCACAAGTATGGATGACATGCAGTGTTGACAAGAATGTCATCTCTCTCTTGCTGAGCAGCGGTCAGCATTGATTTAGTGCCTAGACGATGATTGGACCCGCACTCTGAGATATGGTCTCTCACTGGATGATGGAGCAGACTTGAAGACTATATTGGATGCCATGGAGTTGCACTTGCGCAACCAAAGGAATGTCATCGTCGACCGACGCGACTTTCATACAAGAGTCCAGGAGTTGTCACGAGAACCTTCGATGATTTTTTTTGTGCGGCATTAAAGAGATTGCTTCTTTCTGTGATTTTTGTGAAACCTGCATGGACAGCAGACTACGAGACAGGATCGTCGTTGGAACCAGAGATGCAGAGGCTTTGAAACGTATGTTAGAAGAAAAAGAAGACTCACTTTGCAGATGGCTATTGATATTTGCAGAGCATCGAAAATGCAAATGCCAGTCGTGCTGTTATCCGGGGCAGTGAAAAGTATAATGTTTCAAGAGTGTCCCAATACAAGCAAGGTCAGAAGGCAGCCATTTAAAGCAGCAGTGGCTTTAGGTGCGGAGGTGAGCGCCATCGTGATAAGAGGGCATGCATGGCTCTAAAACAGGGACTGCAAACAAGTGGTAAGAAAGGTCAATTTGCAGTGGTGTGCAGGTCAAAGGGAACGCCACTGTCTCCTCAGAAGAAGAAAACTAATAATCAAAGCACGTTCAAGCCTTCAAAGCAGAATCTATATCATGTCATTGGAGATATTTACAGCAACTGTGCATCATCACGTCCAACCCCTCAGATTTGCATCAGTACCACTCACCCCAAAGGATCAAGTTTCAGTTATGTGCACCTGACTCTGGAGCGGAGACAACTGTGATAGGACTGAGAACGCTAAATCTCTTGGAATTCATGAGAGTTCACTGGAGCCGATCATTATGGGTGGTCTTATTGCAGCAGATCGTCAACCTCTCACCTAACATGGGTACTTTTGAGGCTTTTTTTAACTTTGGGGAATCGTAGTACGACAACAGTTGTGTCAGTCGTCAAGGAAGTGAAAGGTGCACTTCTGAGCTGGTTTGATTGTGTAGCACTGGGAATATTACCAGAAAACTTTCCATGTTACATGTTCAGTGTCGCAACTACATATAGCAATCGAGAACCAGGAAGGTTTTGGAGCCACAAGTGATTTCTAACACACAGGATGTTGTGCAGTCTGCAAGTACCAGCAGTTTGGTGTCTGTACCAGTGGCATTGCCAAGATGGCCATACAGCAGAGACCCTACAGAAGCAGAGCGTGCAGAACATGCAGCTTCCATCATTTCTGCTTATCCTCATGTATTTGATGCTTCAGCTACTCTAAGGGAAATGCAGGGAGGTCCTATGAGGATTCAGCTGTCAGAGATGCGCGTCCTTTTGCAGTGACCGCACCACGCATTCCATTCCGTATTGTTGGAGATCGGATATTAAAGCTCAGCTAGATGACTTGCTTACTAAGGATAATTGGTGAGGTTGATTACCCCACCGAATGGTGTCATCCGATGGTCCCTATTTGCAAAAAAGAAGATGGGTGCTGTGCGAACCAGACCTACATATCCAGTTCGATCCCCTCATGATGCTATATCGTCAATGGATGCTGGAGCCAGGTGGTTCACTACTTTGGATGCGAAGATGGGATACTTCCAAATCAAAATTGCTGAAGAAGATCAGGATCTTACTTTGCTTCATCACACCTTGGGGACGTTTACAAATTCAAACGAGCCATAATGGGGCTTATATCATTGGAGATGAGTACAATCGTCGAGGCGGAGATCAAGCTTTGGGAGATATTCCACGTACTGTCAAAATTGTTGATGATATTTTGGTGTACGATTCTAGTTACCGTGACCACTTAGCCCATGTGATCACACTTGTGCAAAAATGTGACAAATTTGGAATGACCTTAAATCCTGACAAAATTTTATTTGCTCAACCTAATGTTGAATTTTGTGGTTACAGTATAAATCATGAAGGTTATAGTGTAGATTCTCGGAAGGTGAGAGCTATAGCTGAATTTCCAAAGCCACAAAATATCACTGATCTCAGGTCATTCATGGGTTTAACCAATCAGCTTGGGAGCTTTTCTTCTCTGCGATTGCAGCTGCTGCACAGCCACTCAGGGACCTGCTTAAACCTCGGAATGAGTGGTGCTGGACCCCTCAACATGACATGGCTTTCGAGAAAACTAAAGAGCAAAACTCATAAAGATCACTCATCTCCTCCTGTTTTAGTTCATTTTGATGCATCTTTACCTACTATGCTTCAAACTGACGCATCCAAGTTGCATGGTATGGGGTTTGTTTTGCTGCAACAACATGGAGAGGCTTGGAAGCTCATCCAGTGTGGATCCAGGTTTTTAACGGATGCGGAAACTAGGTATGCCGTAATTGAGGTTGAGATGGCTGCTGTACTTTGGGCAGTGAGGAATGCAGTGTCTACTTGGCTGGTTTTGCCTTATTTTGACCTGGTAGTAGACCATCGACCACTTGTTCCTATTCTCAATTCAAAACTTCTTGGAGATATAGAAAATCCTCGACTGCAGCGTATGAGAATGAAACTCTGCAGATTTACTTTTGCTGCACGGTGGCAAAGTGGGAAATGTCACAGCATGCCGGATGCACTCTCTCGTTCACCAGTTCAGAGCCTTGTTGAGGAAAATGATGTGCTGGATGATGCAGATCCATTGCATGCTGCTGTTGTATCGTCTTTATTAGCTACTTGTGAGGAGGGCATAGGTTAGCACACCTCGACGACCAGACGCTGGATAAGATTCGTGATGCTTCTGCACATGATGGTGAATATCTGTCATTAAGAGATGTAATAATGAAAGGATTTCCAGATCATAAGCATAGCTTACCAGAAGAGTTGCGAGCATACTGGGGAATTCGGGACATGCTGGCCGTGGATGATGGTTTGATTGTTTATGGACCTAGACTTCTCATACCTCGCAGCCTGCGTAGCAAAACTTTGCAGTGTCTACAATGATGCTCACCAAGGAGTGGTGGAGGAACCGCACTAAGCGTCGAGGCACGCCAGACTGTATGCTGGGCCAGGGATTGACAGGGATGATGAGAATACAGTGAAGTCTTGTTCTCGTTGCCGAGAGCTGTTACCAATCAGCAGAATGAGCCTTTGATGCAGGAAAACTTGCCAAGTCGAGTATTTGAGTTCCGTGTCTGCTGATTATTTCATATCTCTGGCAAGACATTTCTTGGTGTACGTTGATCGCCTGTCAGGTTGGCCGTATGTATCTTCGTGCAATGGATCAACTTCTGCAGCTCAACTAGTTAGTTTGTTGAGGCCAATATTTTCAGACACAGGTGTGCCTGTCGTACTGAAAACGGATGGAGGACCGCAGTTCGCTTCGTCAACATTGCGGCGTTTCCTTGCTCGATGGGGTGGAACACAACCGCGTGACATCGCCCTATAATCCAAAAGCAAATGGCATGGCATGCCGAAGCTACCGTGAAGATTATCAAGAAGTTGATTTTGACGACCACAAGAAATGGCAAGCTGGATGAGGATGAGTTTCGCACGAGGGCTTCTTGAGCTCAGGAATACTCCACGGGCGGACGGTAGATCTCCAGCGCAAATCTTGTTTGGACATCCTTTGCGTTCCAGGATTCCGGCTCATCATCGTTCATTTTGCAAAGGAATGGCAACGTACAGCTGACGAATGTGACATAAAGGCTAAGTACCTTCGGCAGCAGGCAAAGGAACGGTATGATGCCACTGCTAGACCACTCTCTAAGCTGAACCTTGGTATGTACGTGGATCTGCAGGACCCTAAGACAAAACGATGGGATAAACCAGGAGTTGTGGTTGGAATTGGCACGAGGAGGGATTACCTCGTGAAGACTGGGAGTGGGCGCATCTATTGGAGAAAATCGGAGGTTCCTACGACTCATCAACCCTTTATGCCAGGAGACATTATTTCTCCGCCTATCTCGGTGTTGGGTGGCGAAGTTCAGCCTTCAGGTATGGAGATCGTAGATCAACCTTGCAACATCACCTCCTAAAGCCTGATACTCCAGTTATTTCAGTTGCCTTACCAGTACGACGTAGTGGACGTCAGACACGGGCACCAGAGCGTTTAGAAATAAGATGGGACTCGAAATCATATTCTAAATAAGGACCTTAACTTACAATGAAACAATGATCCGTAATATCCAAATTTCATCAGATTATTTTCATTTTCTGTTCTCTTATATTTATTCATTTATTACCATTTCCTATAACTTCTCTCTCTCTCTCTCTCTCTCTCTCTCTCTCTCTCTCTCTCTCTCTCTCTCTCTCTCTCTCAAGTCAAATTTCCCTTTGGAGTACTCTTGGGTTTATTTATAAATAAATGTTGACAGTATCTATGGGGGTTTTCAGGTGAAGTAGAAAGTTTCTGAACGGAAAATACATCATACAAAAACCACCATATATATTTCAGAAAACCCAATTTTTGAGCAAAGATCCTATGAAACAATTCCAAAAATAAAAACAACAATATTAGCTGTTATTCCTGGGAGGCGGGAGAATTTATTAAATGGGTGACAGAAAGTTAAGTTACTGCTTGGAGTCTAATATACAGAGAGAGAAAAAAATTCTCAGTCGAAATAGCCACGAACCCGAACGCTGAGATGAGTGGCAGTTCAGAAAAGCAAATATATGTCACGAGTAATGAACGCTGTTTCTGTAACTTGTTATTTATTTGATGAATACTATTCTATTTATTGCCCAGTCGATTTTTGGGTATATTCTCGAATATTCGGGCTTTGGTGAATATGTATGACCCTATCACATCCAGTTAAAAGTTGAGTAAATATGAACAATTAGTTGAATTGTGGTAATCAATTCACGTACTTAATGATAATATCAAGCAGATAGAGGTACATTTCCTATGTTATTTGAAATTCAAAGAATGTCAGTATTATTCCCTATGTGAATCTTTAACTACAGAATTAAAGATGGACCTAATATGCAGAAACCTTCCAGAATTAGCTTCTAAATGTTGAGAGGCTCATTGCATGATAATGAAACCATATCTACGAGACTTCGTTAATTTGTAGATCAACCTTTAAGAGGAGTACTAAGAATAATAAGAAATGATACCTGAGGGAAATGACAGAAGTTCCTTCTGTAAATGAGGTAAAGATGTGAGGGTGATAGAGGGAGTTTGGCCATGTCCTTATGACACCGATTCGGGCCCCCACCCCTCCCCCACCACCCGGGAGAATATGCCATATGATTGACAGCTGGAAACTGTGGGCATCAGGAGTGTATATATATATATATATATATATATATATATATATATATATATATCTATATATATATATATATATATATATATATATATATATATATATATATATATATATATATATTGTATATCTATATATATATCATATATACATATTATATATATTATATCTATATATATCATATATATATATATATATATATATATATATATATATATATATATCTATATATATATATAGTATATATATATATATATAATTATATTATATATATATATATATAATATATATATATAGATATATATATATATAGATATACTATATATATATATATATATATATATATATATATAGCCTCCAGGGGATGTCCATGATACGAGATGTAATAATGACAATTTATTGTAAGAAACGTTTCGCACATTAAATTCTTTGCGTATCATCAGTCTGAAAGAACACAAAGACACATTTATATGTAAAATATAATAAAAGTGCAAGAAACAGGAATTCACATATACTAAAAATAGTCTTAAAATTATATAAAAGAACAAAGTAAAAAACAGGTTAAAAAAGACTGCTTAAGACACCAAGAAGATGGAATGAACTGAGACACGTTAAAATAAACGACTTCAAGTATGCCAGGTACAGAGTTGCTGAGGACGTATTACTGTTGAGGGAGGGAACAAGCCTCTTGATATATAAAGAGTCAAGGATAGTTAAATGGTCTATTATGGAAAACTGTTCTTTTTGTACTTCTATTTTGCAATGAGAGGCATGATTCCTGATGTTGGAAAATTCAGGTTGTTTTCTTCTCTGACCAGTACGAAAGCTGAAGCCCAAGTGAGAGCAATATCTGACTCTTAACAGCCTTCGAGTTGATCCGACGTAAGAGGCCGGACATCCGGGCTCTTATGTCGGATCAACTCGACTTGATAAATTGCATTTATCAAGCGAACAAGAGAGACAGTTGATGGAAGAGAAAACTTTCCTTCTCTAAATTAGATTATAATTCTTGTTGCCAACAGAATTCATTAATATTCATTTCCGTGAGAGATAACAGACATGACTGGACAGAGACGAAAGTGACTAATATTAAATTTGAATACTGGTTATCTTGTCTTGTTTAATTCTGCAATTATAATTACTTTTAAAACGCGGATATATATATATATATATATATATATATATATATATATATATATATATATATATATATATGTATATATATATACGTTGTGGGTGAGCACCAGATTAATTTGTGAACTGTAAAATTTTCATAAATCGTTCATAAATCAGTCCTGATGAATTAGGCACACATGAAGGAAATTCTCTCTCTGTAGAACAGTATATAAAAAAGATTAAGCGAAATGAGCAGCCTTTTGACATTCACAAATGGAGGAAATACTGAACAATGAAAATTATAGTGTCTCCTAAATTTACATTTTATAATTTCAGAGTTCAAGCGAACATGCAATACATTACTGCACTAATACAATTCTTGTGTTTTAATTATTTTCTAGCACTTTTTTTATTAGTTATTAATTTTGTCATTATTTTTATCTTTTTTTAATAACTTGTCCCTTATTTTGGTATTTCTCGTTGATTTCTGTTACTCCCTTCTAATGAACATCATATTCTTGGGCCCTGTGGTGGGCTTGTTCCATATAAATAGGGATCATCTTCTGAATAATAATAACAATAATAATAATAACAGATGTCGTTAGGTACCAAGCCAGGTACCACCAGGAACCATAAATTTTGACCGCAACGCCGAACTCGAAAAGCGTCCCATCTCAGGCGAATGATTTGCATAGCAAAGGAGGCTAGTCCCTATATGAAAAGTTCCCAAAATGGTAATAAAAATTGGAGAGGCAAAAGAAATAGGAATTCTTCTTTCCTTGGCGCTCTTCCCCTTGAGTGATTTCGAAGGAATAATCATCCTTCTGTCTCAGGCGATGCAACAGGTAGAATTTAAGAACCACTAATATATTTTATACCTTGATTTTATATTTTTTGCTTCTGTATGTCGGGTAGATTTTGAATTTGTTTCCGAATTTTAGATTGCATGAGTACCTAGTCATCATATATATATATATATATATATATATATATATATATTATATATATATATATATATATATATATATATATATATATATATATATATGTATTATTATCATTTTAAAATCATTACGTCAATATTTTACTTGACAAATCCTCGCCAACAAATACTCTTGCTTTTAACTCTTACCATCCATTTCAACTTAAGAACCACCAATTTTGTCTAGTTAAACATAAAATATATCCCTAGATATTGCATGTTTTAATGCATGTCCCACGATATCTCTTCCCGGATGCTTCGGTTCGTTTGATATGCAAACTCTGGGACGGTATTATGCCTTTACAGATACAATTGCAGTTTCATTTGAGGTTCTGCACCCTTTACGGATATCTATTTGTTTGTTTGTTTGGGTGAATAGCCAGTGGATTACATTGATATATTTGCGTTCATCAAGTTCTTACACATTTGTTAGAAATATTTCAAGGAAGATTCATTGAGGAACATATTAATATTTTTGACAGCGAGGGGAAAAGAAATATGGATGGAGAAATAAAAAATAAGAAATTTATTTATTATTCAATATTCAACTATTAGTTTCCTATTTTCTAACCTAACGTTAAATAATATTGTTCATACATTCTGTTTCCAGCCATTCTGTCGAAGACCTATATTCCTTATGATACTTTAAATTCCAGTCCACTCTTCTTCATACCCTGAAATCATAACATTATAATATTTCTATTATTCTCTGAGTTTAAAATCTCTTAGTTTTACTTTCTTCAAGTTAGAATAACATTACTCTTAGAATTCAACTAGCACAACCAACTACTTATAACATCCCATCATATTGATTGTCGTTGTTTATTTTTGTAAAGCGTAATCGTTCATTTTGTTGAGCCAGAGACACTAAGTAGGGGGGGGGGACTGAGTTACGAACAGTAGTAACTATTAATAGTTTTCTTGTATAAGTTGCTTATTCTATGCTATATCTGATTTTCTGAATCACAATATTTCTTTTCTTCTTAAATGTCGTATCTCTACATTTTTTGGCGACATTGTTTTTTTGAGTATTTCGGGAGGTCGTTATTAATCTTTTTTATCTTTCTCAATCTTGGTTCTATTAATCTATAGTTACAATTGTTCCTATATGTCTATGCTTTCCATAATATATTCCACAATTCTGTACTATATACACTATCGTAATTGTATACCAAAACTCACGTTAATATCAGTTTTCTTCCTTCAATATGTGTCGAAAAGTGATTTATATAGAAGTTTTCCTCCGATCTGCTAATAGCATATTATGTACCATGTGTTAAATAAAGTACCTTATTTAACTATTGTTAAATTATAATAGTTCCCTCTTTGTGTTACTGAAGCACTCATTCTAAGGATTGCATACTCGGGCCTTTTCTATTCCTCCGAAAAAATTCCATGATACCTATTCTCTCCTCTCTCTCTCTCTCTCTCTCTGGCTTGTAAAAAAAAAAAAAAAAAAAAAAACAAAAAAAATTGCCCTAGAAGTTTAAGTCTTTCCTTTGCCTGCTGTATTATTTCTTTATTTCAATTTTGACCCATTTCTTCTTTTCGCAAATCCCCGTTCCACCCAAACCTTTCTTCTTTCTCTCTCTCTCTCCTCTCTCTACTCTTTCTCTCTTCTCTCCTCTCTCTCTCTCTCTCTCTCTCTTCTCTCCTCCCCAGCCCGTCCGTAAACAAGTCTTTCCCAGAGGCAAAAAAGTGTTCAAAACGTTCTCGAGACCTGAGGGAGAGAGAGAGAGAGAGAGAGAGAGAGAGAGAGAGAGAGAGAGAGAGAGAAAGAAACCAATAGCAGTGTCTTATGTTATTACATTCCAGGTCTTTTTCGCTTCCATGGTCCATTTAAGCCCCAAATTGTCCCTGAGATTTCTTTCTCGCTTTTTCTCTTGCTTTAGGGACGTTTTGGTTTCTTTGCTGGAAGAACTTTGCGTTTAATTTTATTTTATTACTGAAGGACTAGATAGTAGGAGTATGTATTTAGTTTTATACTGCATAATGTTGTAACTTAAACAGAAAATTTTGTTTGGACTATATTGTTACTTGTTAAGGCAAGATTTCTGGAAAAAAATTATTTTTGTAAACCAATCTTAAATCATTAGAATAATGAACTATACTCGGCAAAGGATATTATTATTACTCAGATGATGAACCATTGGGCCATTGGCTCAGAAATTCAAGCTTCCGAAGAGTATGGTGTTCATACAGTAACAGAAGGTAACCACAGGGAAATAGAAAGAAGAGGTCATTATTATTAGATTAGGAAAAATAAACTTACAAATAAATAGATAGGTTAAAAATGGGTGTGATGATTAAAATGCGAGGCGAATTCCTCTATGGTAGTAATGCAATACATCTTCTAAAAGATCTTAGAGGTAAATTAGCATCCTTTTAAAAAGAAAGAATAAAAATCTTCTCTCAGAACAACTGGGAATAATTGAGCTTAGCTTTGAAAGCCATTCGGTTTGCCTTTGAATCAGGTGACATCTGTCATTCCTGGATCGTAATTCTTTATTTAGAATACCATTTCAACTCTACTACGAAGGAATTCTTGATAAAGATCACGATATTCTTTTCTGCCAGAGGCCCCATGGCATTTAATGCATTTAACACCTTCAGTCCTCAAGTAAGGCACGCTATTTAAGATTTTGTTTGCAATTTGAAAATATTCGGTTAGATGATAGAAGGTTAGAACGGTACTTATTCTCGTTTATTTCTGGAAAATCTGAAGGATTATGTGTTTCTTTTTCCTTAGTTTAGATGACAGCAAACCTTTCAGTCTCAGGCTCCTATACAATTGCAAGCAATATATATATATATATATATATATATATATATATATATATATATATATATATATAATATATATATACATATGTATATATATATATATATATATATATATATATATATATATATATATATATATATATATATATATATATATTGTTTACGAAGTGCCAAGTATCTGGGTTACCATTCATCAAATTTACCTTACTACACCAAAATCGGGGAGACACCTGAACCCTCAAAACCAAAAAAGTAGTTAAACGACTGAATACTCTAAAGTCAATAGTGATCCTTAAAACACATTACCGGTATTGCAGAAAATCAGACTAAGTTCATCAAAACAGGTGGTTGAGGGTAATCTTGTAAGTAATTAAATTAATCAAGGCATCCCTCCATCAACAACAACTTCCAAAGTTCTAAGTATTTCCCTGATTTCAGAAATCTAAGTACTTTGCTGGTTCTAAGGTCACTTCAAGTACCAAAATTGAAGGAAAGCAAATCAATTACCACTCTATGATTCTACCTATCATCAATATAATCAAATGCAAATATACTGGTATAAAAAATAAAATAAAAACACATAAAAATTTTAAATAAAAAAATTTATTATTTCAAATCAAAATTCTTTATAAGTGAAATTCACAATATCAAGGAAAATTACTGTTACTTTGAAAACAAAGTAAAGTTTAATAATTCTTGAATCAAATTAAGTAAAATTAAATCACAATTAATTTATCACAAAATTCAAGAAAATTAATTCAAATTTGAAATTCAAAAGTGTTAGGCAATAATTGAAAATTTGAAATTAAAAAACAATTCACAAGTGCTAAACAATAATAAAACTTGAACAGAATTCTAAGTAAATGCAAATTAATTCACAAATGTTAAATTTAATTAAATGTGCAATGAATAAGCAATGAAAATAACTAACTCAATTAAATTGTGACTGCAAATGCAAAGATATAAAATAAAAAAACGGGGGGAGACACTTTAATGAGAAATGGAAATAGTGCACAATGGAACAAACACAAAACACAAAAAATATGCAATGTGTAAAAGTGTAAATCTTTTTCACTCAAAACATTATAACCATCAGTTTTTACCTAACCTTAGTAATCACCTGTTATTAGTTATTAGTTAAACACAGTTCTTATCCATTATTAGTTATTAGTTAGCCACTGTTCCTAACAATTATTAGTTATTAGTTAACCACTGTTCCTAACAATTATTAGTTATTAGTTAACAACTGTTCCTAACAATTATTAGTTATTAGTTGCAACAAATAAAAATATAACACACTTTACCTTTTTGGTATACCAACTTTTTTCTTTCTTTGCTGCACGCTTGATTCACACTTTCACAAAACCCAGGCGTCGTTACGAAACAATGTTTGTTCAGATTCCACAAACAAAAAAAACTAAATAACAATAAACAAACTCTAAGAAATATCAAATATGAAATTCTAAGTTACGAGTGAACAATTTATGTTACGTTAATATAAGATCAAAAGTGCTATGCGATGGAGAGAGAGAGAGAGAGAGAGAGAGCAAGAGCGAGATGTTAATGCCTCGAGGTTCTAAGATATAATGAAATCTTCTTCCCTTGTGAAAACTGGACTGAGGAGATGACACATAACGAGACAAAAATTCTTCTAGAAGCTTCAGAAATCTGACGCAACTTCACATAAAAAATGTGCAATCCCCACGTGGCTTTGATCAAAGACATACGCGTACAAGACGATTCTGCTCAACAGATATGTACCCGATCGAAACGGAGGTTGAGCGATAATTAAGATTGACATGTTTTGATAACATCACGAAGACTCGATTCGATCGCTTATCAAATGCTTTGACAGATTTAGGAAAGCAAACGGATCTCGTAGACCCTCTAATCTTACAGTGTTGACATAAAAGGGAAAACACTCCGCAGTTTTCGAACGGACAAAAAAAAATCTCTCTCTTTTTACATTTTCTACTTTATTTATATATATATTCTTTTATAATATGTAATGCAAAATCTGAACACAGATTTAAAACATCCTATTTTAAGCTATCTAGGAATCTGAAAAAAATGTTACACAATTCTACATAACATTTCAAAGAGAGGAAACATGCATTTTGAAGTATATATATATATATTATATATATATCTATATATATATATATATATATATATATATATATATATATATATATATATATATTATGTATATATATACGTATATATCTATATATATATATATATATATATATCTATATATATATATATATATATATCTATATATATATATATATATATATATATATATATATATATATATATTATATATATATATATATATGGGGATACAATCCACAATGAAGTAAAATCCTCTTGTAGTTTAAAATATATATTTTAAACTACAAGAGGATTTTACTTCATTGTTGGATTGTATCCCAATTTACTTAGAGGGTACGACATAGTACCCGGCTTCTGCATATGTATATATATATATATATATATATATATATATATATATATATATATATAAAATATATATATATATATATATATATATATATATATATAGTATATATATATATATATATATATATATATATATATCTATATATATATATATATATATTATATATATCTATATATATATATATATATTTATATATATATAATATATATATATATATATATATATATAGATATATATATATATATATATATATATATATATATATATATATATATATATATATATATATAAATGCCTGCTACCACGCCGCATAAGAAGATACGATCAACATCCTTTTAACGAATATTTTTCAATGATGTTAAAACGTCACGTTGCTGCCGCGAAAATGGAGGAAAAAGAGAAATTTAAAGAATAATCGCCCAGCAGTGCGCTTGGATACACTTCTTTCGACTTCCCAGGAGACTGTTACGGGTTTCGTGGCAAGATACTCACTTTCTTTTCTTTGGGATTTTGTGGCGTAGCCTTTGGTGTTTTTGTATGGAATGATTCCTGATTTAGGTGACAATAGTTATCTTGACTTTGCTTTGACTTTTTCGTTGGATGATTCGTAAAGAATTATGGCTTCATTTTTTATATTTTTTTGTTATTTGGATGATTCATAAAGAATTATGACTTCATTTTTTTTTATTTTTTTGTTATTTGGGGAACCATTGTTGATTCCTTTAAGCAATATTTTTCTTATTTATTTTCTCTTTTCACGTAAAAACAAATTTCTATATATTTGCTCATGTTATGTTCAGAGTTGTCATAAGTATGGATGTCAATTTTGCTTCGTATAAAAACAATTATTTTTATTTTTCGTTCAATTTTAAAAGAACACTTTGATAACTTCAAGTAAACTTTTTTTCATATTCAAATAAATATCTATATATTGATTTGTGTGATGTTCATAGATGTTAGGTGCAGATATCAATATCGCTTCTCATAGAATGTAGACCCCACAGTCAAAAGCATAATATATTAGCACATGGGGTCAAAATTGTAAATATTCGGCACATTTTGTCATAACTAATTTGTTTCCTTTTGACCAAAGGATAAATGAAAAATATACATCAAGTAGGTTACCATATCTATTACTTATATATCATTCATCTCAGTTTATTCTATAGTGCAAATTTGATGTTTATAGATATTATTAGCCTATTCACTGACGTTAATTCATATATAATTAATTTATGAATAACAGCGACAGAACGCCTTTGTTTAAAGCTTACTATTCCTTAAAATACATATACATGTATACATATATATATATAAATATATATATATATATATATATATATATATATATATATATATATATATATATATATATGTATGGTATGTATATGTAGTATTATGTATATGTATATATATATATATATATATATATTATATATATATATATATATATATATATATATATATACATATACGTATATGTGTGCCTGCTGTTTTGTGTTTGTGTGTGTATTTCCCATTTTACAGCTAATCTTCAAATAACAATGCCAGTTTTCTTTTAACGCATCAAACATAAAAAACGCCAGAAGTTTAAAAAAATCAACAGAAAACGTTTTCTCTTTCCATCAAACTTGAGTACGAACAGAGGCTGGGGCTGACAGATCAAATCCAAGTTACCTTTCGAAGTTCTCCTTCTGTAACTGCTTAGTCCTTCTGAAGATAAATCTTACCAGACATCTGAATCGTATTTTTTCTTTATTTTTTTTTACATTTAAATGTTGGAGTTGAATGAACACCATAATGTAATTGTTATAGTTATTCTTCCTGATATTATTATTATCATTTTGTTTTATTATTCTTATTAAAAGTATGGCTACTTCAGCAGCGTTACACTTGTAGAGATTTTCTCTATTTTGCGAATAGCGGCTTTTTCAGTGCTACTTAAACAGGCAAGTAGAGCGCCTATTGAGGTCATGGTAAATACAGTGTCCAAAATAGGTGTATATATTTGAATTTTACAGATAAACTATGATACCATAGTCATCTAAGTCATTAACGATTTTCGCTCTCTCTCTCTCATCTCTCTCTCTCTCTTCTCTCTCTCTCTCCTTTCTTAAAGCGAGCCTTCGTCTGGAGCTGCAGTACCTCTTTTGGGGGCGTTGTCTTCCATAGAGTTGTCATGATTGGTGGTGTCATTGTTGGTGGCAGGTCTTCTCATACTCGTAGGGAGGAGAAATGCTTCCTGTGTCGTATTCAGTGTAGGTTTTATTTGCTGGATAATTAATAGAACGATAATTCATAGTTCAAGTCTCACAGACAACCCCCCGGTATTTAATATTCTTAATCAGTAATTAGTCACACCAATTATCTCTTCTCCAAAACACAGTCCCCTCACTAGGACACTCAGCCCCCTCACTAGATCCGCCAATTGCAGCTTGGAATGTCAACACTGAAACAAATATAACTTTCGCAGAGCTATCACGGCATCTTGCCTTTTCTCCCGTAGCTGTCTCCCTAGTTCTTGGCTAAACCATGCCATTAAGAAAGGACATAGTTCGTACACGTACACATGAATTCACACTCTTCAGTAACTGGTCGCAACCAGTTCTCAAAGGCACCTTGAACAAGCCCTCATGGCACTGATATGCTTAGGTAAGGAACTTCAACATCATACCACCCAAAATGAGCTACCAGCATTCTTAGGTTGTCGCGACTCTGCACATTCCTCCTTTCAACCATACCTTTTATATATATATATATATATATATATATATATATATATATATATATACCACTTATATCTTCTGACCAAATATTTTTTTCTGAAGTTCAAAAAATAAAAACCATTTCATAAAGTAAAACATATTGACTGAAGAATGAATCTTTGCCCAACGGCGTCACTGGAATGCAACGTACAAAATGCAGAATAGGTAATTAAAGGCATTGGGATACATTTAAAACAATATTCCCATTACATTTCGCACTATTCATTTTCACGACAAACGCAAAACGACAAAGTTATTGATTTACTGGGATTTAACATCGGATTAAGGATGAAAGAGGATGCTCTCTGCATACCCTCTCCAATGGGGATTAAGTGCTCAATCGAGTTTAATATGTTTTCCCTAAACATAGAATGAAGCTAAATTTGTATGATATATCAAATGGAAACTGCTGAGTTGAGTTATATTCATTCCGTGCATTTACTGTAAATTCTCTATAAATTTTGTAAATGCAAAACTGAAATCATTGGATATGAGTATTTGTATGCACTTCTATTTACAGTAAATATTTGACAATTCTCTCTCTCTCTCTCTCTCTCTCTCTCTCTCTCTCTCTCTCTCTCTCTCTCTCTCTCTCTCTCTCATGATGAAGAACGCTTTCATTCCTTCAGTATAATACTGTTGAACTTCATTATGACCGTACTCGAGGATAATTAACCTTTTCTTAAAGTATGACTTCATTGTTTCAATAGACAAAAGTAACGTTATTCAAAGCTTTATTGTCATGTGTAACACAGGGGGGAAGTTACGCTAAGGTTTTGAATGCTTTACTAAAAATCAGATAAAATCCAAAGACCCCGCACATTTCTCAACATGTTAGCATCTCATGGTACTTTAAAAGAGGCTTTCTTGAACTAGAGGGAAGTACGGAAGTCTAAGGTTGACCTATGTCAGGGGAACAAGTATTTGTTACGGAAAGCTATCATAAATCATGGTTACGAGAACATCAATGTTAAAAGAGAAGGTTGAAAGATGGAACCAGGTATTATCTGAGATGAAGCTATGATTGTACCAAAGGAGGAAGCAATACAACAAATAATATATAATGTTAATTGAATAGCAAACTGTGAAGGGTAGTAAGCTTTGAAGGGAAATAACATCATTGTCAATAACTAATACAACAAAAGTAAAGATAAAATCATGCTTGGCCCTTGCGGTGCACGAGACCCCCTTCCGAAAGCATGTTCTGAAGAAAACAGAAGAAATTAGATAACGAATGCAGCAATTTACCATTAGTTTCTTCGAATTATACATATAGGACAGTATGTATAATGTATGTTTAAAGTAATATAATACCTTCCTGGAGCCTTTTTAAGACAAAATTTTCTTATAGCAGTAATACCTGTGTTTGTATGTGTGTGTCTCTCTCTCATGGTGATGTCTGATTAACGGTGTAATTGATGTTGATCTCCAGCTTCTTGTATACTTAGCTATCATAACTTCCCCCTGCCCCTCCTCTCTCCCTCTCTCTACCTACCTACCTATCGATCTGTGTACCTGTGTATCAATGTATATGGATTCTGGTAGTGATTCGGGCAGACAGACATGATTAATAATAATATATTGATTAACTTGCGTC
Organism: Macrobrachium nipponense; assembly: GCF_015104395.2. Lineage (NCBI taxonomy): Eukaryota > Metazoa > Arthropoda > Malacostraca > Decapoda > Palaemonidae > Macrobrachium > Macrobrachium nipponense. The sequence goes on from NC_087200.1 coordinate 214,436,472, forward strand.
AACTCATTAAACCAAATTAAACAGTATCTTATATTTAAGTGTCAAGATCAACTATCCTGAACGGCTGGTTTTGTCTGCAAGTAAGTTCCCTCTGTATCCAACCTTCTCCTACATCCATCTTCAACATGCATTGTATGCTCTATTTATTGGTACTAAATTAAAATTTATTGTATTTGATCAATCGAGAAAACGCCATCATCAGGAATAACCAAAAATTCTGGTAACATTACGAATATAATTTTCGTATTAAATGTAAAATGACTTTCATTTGTAGCTAATGTGCAAATCTATCTAAACACGAATTAATCATTTATTCTAGACAGAATAAGATTTATATGTTAAGTGATGATACCATTTCATTCGTGCATTTAGCACCATTTTTTACTAATAACAATACTAATGACATTCATAAGCGCTGGAGGCTGCCAACAAAATCAACCGGCTTCTTTGTATAATTGTCTCTGTGCTTTGTTCGAGAAATTGCCGGCTTTTCAGTATAACGGAAGAGGTGGAAACAGCTTAAAAATTTCGTTCAGTTTCGTCCACTTTTTCTCTTTCCTACGTTTAACAACTTCAATTAATATTCAAGTCACTGATCTATTTATGCACTATGGTACGTAGAAAAAAAAAATCAAAACATCATCTATAAAGTACTTCGAATCTCAGAATTCAACATTTAATGAGATCACTCCTAACTCGTACTTGCTTAGGCAATCGTTAGCTTGTTGTGTTCATAGTTAACTCGTAATAGCGAGAATTACATTATTACTGGTCATTATGATGTTAATAGAGCACAGAAATAAACATATTTTTTATACTTAGTTGCATAATGGCACGACAGGTCATACTTATTCATCTGAAAGAAACTTCGACTGTTGAATGATGAGTAACTGATCAAGATGTTCACGGAACTAATTTCAGTAAATTAATCAGGTAACGTAACCGCAAATAAGATTAAAATTCTTCATCGAAGTATCTTAAGAAGACATACACCAAGGAATCTATTTTTCACCAAAAAAATGTATGTTTCTATTAAGTGAGATACATTTTTTGAGCTTTGATTAGAGACATAAAAATAAAATCCTTACAAGAAGAATTTGTTAAATCCCATTTAATAACACGTGTAAAAAGATATAAAGGAATGAAAACAGTAAGTGAAACGATAAGTAGTCAGAGTGAAAGACGTAAATGTAGGAATGCTTTCTGGGATTCACGCACCTTCTTATTTTTTGCTGAGAGAGAGGCTGATGTGAATGTTGCAAAAGTGAAATAGTAAGAGGTTGAGAATGCTCTGGGAAATGACAGGATTGCAAATAAGATGTATTAAACTTCTGTGATTGTGATTGTGTGGAAGAGGGAAGTTTCAAGGAAGCGTGTGAGAGAGGAATAAATCATCCTATTGTATTAATGCAATAGATGCTGCTATAAGGTTTATAGGAGAAAAATATTTTCGGTATCTTATCTAACTTAGCATAAGTGGGTATAGGAAGAAACAAAATCATTTCGTCTCATTATTTCGATTTAAATTCCATTTGTTTGGCAATTTTCCTACGTTTTAAATGTGATCCCGGGCCCACATAAACAGGCAGGGGTTAGTCCGCGCCCAAAGTAAAACTTATATCGGATGTTACCCTTTGCAGTTGAAGCCATTTAAGCTTTACCATTAGAGATATGAGTCCATTTCTGATATCATTCTTATGTTATAGATCGAAGCCCAGCTCAAGGGATTTTGCAAGACTTGTGGTTATGGTTAAAAAGAAAGTCCATAGAGACAATGTATTGAATGTGTATGTTTTAGTTAATGTTCGTATATATAACCTGTAGTGTCCATAACGGATTATTTTTTCTATATGTATAACATGTGAATTTATGAATTAGACTTTTATGACTCCATGAATGAAGAGAAAGTAGTTTTTCCTCTTGGTATTTTGCATAAACTGCGCGTGATTTCATCAGGACATGTTTGAATATGGTTAAACCTTAAAAGATTTTTACTTTTTTTTATCTTTTGTTCATAAGATTTTTACTATTAGAATCTGTATTTTAAAGCAAGAAATAAATAAGCATATTTAGCCAAATGAAGCAACTGATGATCTGAGGGTTATAAATCCAGGGTGTTCATCCTATATTGAGATGTTAAAGGATCAATAATTTTAATGAGACAGTAAATAATGATCTTGATTTCTCTGTGGCTACCCCCTCCTATGGCCTATATGGCTTTGCACAGTGACTATAATCATTCTTCAATTAAGATATTACAAAGGCATTATACGATTGTCAATAATCAGAGTTTACTTTCGTTTTTAAAATATAATAAAACATATCACCTAATTCTGGATTCTTTTATGCATGTGGAATTGGTATAATTAGATGACATTTTGCCGAATTCTACAATTCTTCTGCTGATGAGGACAGCTTAAACCACTGGGAATTTGCTTTTGATAATGAAGCTTCCTGGATGTTTTCATGGTAACAAAAACATTCTCGATTACTTACCGATATTTATAAACATTATTGTTTACTACTTGTAAACATTTATCATTAGATACTCGATACTATTTTTCTTAAATTGCTACAAAAACGGATGTCTGTATCTTATTTGAAATTACTGCAAACTTGATCGAATCTGATTTCTTATCTGTTTAATAAAATGATAGATAGCGTTTGATGATATATATAGTATATATATATATATATATATATATATATATATATATATATATATATATGTGTGTGTGTGTGTGTGTGTGTGTGTGTGTGCGTGCGTGTGTGTGCGTGTGTGTGTGCGTGTGTGTTCGTGTGTGTGTGCGTGTGTGTGTGTGTGTGTGTGTATATATATATATTTCTATTTCACAGTGCCAGGCACTAATTAATAATTTTCTGTTTTAATAAGAATAGCAGATTATATACCCCGAAAGGGGGTTTGTGCTGTCAGTGTACCTCACGCATTGCATTGTAGGTATTACTGAAGGTTCTTTGCAGCATCCAATCGGCCCCTAGCTGCAACCCCTTTCGTTACTTTTACTGATTGTTTCATAATGCACCTGCAAGGCTCACCTTCAGGTACACATCTCAAACCTTTTTTCTTCCAGTTTCCCTTTCAGCACCAACTGTCCTCATAGGTCCCAGCGCCTGGTCTTTGCCTGAATTTTATATTTTATTTCATTCAGACATTGGATTCGTTGTCATGGATGTATGAGCCTTTGTTTGCTTGTGCAGAGAGACAGAGAGAGAGAGACAGAGACAGAGAGAGAGACAGAGAGAGAGAGAGAGAGAGAGAGAGAGAGAGAGATTTAAAAAGCATCCAATTAACAAAGAATGTCAAAAATGCTTCCATGCAAAAATCTTTCTACAACTATGAAGAAAAATATCTGATCAGATCTTGCCAGCATAAGCAACGACAATGAATGCCATTCTATATTGAAAAATAAACAAGACAAATATCCTGCCATCTCCTGAATGTTGCTCATTGCCTTGGAAATGAATCTCCGGATTCCAGGGCCTATGAAGAGCTGTATCCTGAATGGCATCTCATTTTGTCACTAGAGAGGAGAGGCCAGATAAAAAATCGTCTTCTTCTATTATTCACAAGCAATTATTTTTTCTCTCAACTGAAAGAATATAAATGTCCTTCTTTTAATTAATGATTGACATGGAAAATAAAATGTCCTTCTTAATTCATGTTTAATATGGAAAGGTTATTAGAAATGTACATTATCTTCCTAGTAAAAAAAAAAAAAAAAAAAAAAATTCATATCGTCACATTATTTTTACAAAGATGTCTCTCATTACTAGCATCTTCATTAATGCCATTGATTATTGAATGACTATCACGAAGAAATTAAAATTATTTCTGGAGCAAGCAACCTCCTACATCATGGGATAAACGGTAACTATTTATTGCAAGATCATGCGAGTGAAATAGTTTGAAGGCGGAAAAATATTTATAATTTTGGGAGAAAGTTTCAGTAACAGGAGGACCGAGAGAGGGAGTGGGGATGGGGGTGTTGGATGGGATGGGGAGAAGGTGGGGCCGAATGGCATTGCCTCCATTTCTTCTGATTTGAATCGAGAGATTAGTAAAAAATATAAATGCGTCACTTATTTCATGTTCCTGGCTGATAATTTACGTCCTCAAGACTAGTTTTTCTAATGGATTTGAGTGTACGTACTAGTATGAGTGTGTGCCTGTGTTTGTGCGTGTGTGTGTGTGTATGTGTGTGTGTGTGTGTGTGTGTGTGTGTGTGTGTGTGTGGGAGAGAGAGAGAGAGAGAGAGAGAGAGAGAGAGAGAGAGAGAGAGAGAGAGAGAGAGAGAGGAACATGTTTCTTAACAGCATTTCGTATTAGATCATACTTGAACTCGTTTCGTATTTTAAAATTTTGCTCCTAGTAAGTCATTTATTATTCGTTTGTTTATTTTCAATCTTGTTTCTTACAATTACCTTTATTGAGAACATTTTACTTCTGATCCCTCATCAACCCACAAGTCAATTCTAAATAGAATTAGAATGACGTTTGCCTTTTGAACATAGGAACATTTCATCAAGCAAGGCAACCGAATAATGCCATAATTCAGGTGAGCTCCCTCAGCTTCCGGATAATTAAGGGACATCCGCTTACTATCACGTCTGTTCAATGGACAGGTGTGCCTCTCGCCACCTGAATAATGAAATCGAGTTAGTCAACTCCAGGTTATGTTATCCTGGGCATGGCAGGTCTTTCATGGGATTTATGGTCAGTTTTTCCCTTGGGTACGTGAATGAGTTATTTGAAGCAAATTATTTGTGTTTTATTTATTCATTTCATTTTATTTATTTATTTATTTATTTTTAAATTTATTTATTCTTTTTTATTGATTTACATATTTACTTATTTATTTGCTAATTTCTGAAGACAGCGATTTTCCTCATATGCAAACTGATGAATTTTTTTTATTGCATCTAATGCTGTGGAAGCTTTGCACATCCTAGGTTCATACGTAGTTTAGTAGTTAAAGATTCACGTAGGGAATAATATTGATATTCTTAGAATTACAGATAACATAGAAAATGTACCTCTGTCTGCTTGAAAGTGATTACCACCATTCAACTAAACGTTCTTATTCACTTCACTTTTAACTTGATGTGATAGGGCCTCACGTACTTACCAAGTCCCAAATATTCGAGAATATACACAAAATTCGAATGCGCAATAAAAAGAATAGTATTCCACAAATAAATAGCAAGTTACAGAAACAGCATTCATTACTCGAGGCATATATTTGCTTCTGTGAAATACCATTCATCTCAGTATTCGGGGTCGTGCCTATTTCGACTGAGAATTTCTCTCTCTGTATATTCGACTCCATGCAATAACTTGAATTTCTGTCGCCCATTTATTAGAGAAATCTCTCCCGAGAATAAATTATTCCGCCTCCCATGAACAACAGCTGCTGTTGTTGTTTTTGGAATTGTTTCATAGGATCTGTGCGCAAAATTTAGGCTTTATGAAATATATATGGTGGCTGATGTATGATATATTCTCCCTTCAGATCTTTCTTCTTCACCTGAAAGCCCCCATGGACAGTGTCAACAACTATTTATAAATAAACCCAAGAGGACTCCAAAGGGAGAGAGAGAGAGAGAGAGAGAGAGAGAGAGAGAGAGAGAGAGAGAGAGAGAGAGAAAGTTATAGGAAGAGATAATAAGAAAATAAATGTAAGGGAACAGAAAATCAAAGTAATCTAGCGAAGTTTGGATATTACTGATCATTGTTTCACTGTAAATTTAGTTATAGTTTGATTAGCATTAAATTTTCTATATAAAAGCTTTGATTATAAAGAATCTTGGAGGGATGTAAGAAATCATCACGAATATTATTTTAACACGAAGTTTAACCTATAGCGATGATTGGTATGAAGTCATCCTAAGAATTCCTTATCTTTCACTGTGCATATTTTATGGAATTAACAATACATAATGTTATGATAACCTGAATGAATATAACTTCTCTCTCGTATATACGCCCACCATTCTTGTTTGAAAAATGTTAATGGAATTCATAATTTACGTATGTTAGTGAGTTAATTAGAAAACTATTACCTGTAAATTAGATAATATTCATTAGAGGTTCTAATTACGCTGATCCAAATAGATCATTTTGGAATTTTTACATTCCAGTGTTTAATTTCAGATTTGATATTCAATAATCCTCATCAGATTTACCCTTTTCAATATTCCTTATTTACCATTAGATAGATTTTATTAGGTTTTTCAAATATTCGGAAAAATAATGAACAAAGAATGAGCAGTTATCAGTTGGTAATATTCGATATTAAGTATGACAAGTGAAATCCACAATTTTCTTTATGAGTTTAATGACATACACTTTTATAACCAATACGAGTTATTGAGAAAATGATAAAGATAGTGTAAATTAAGTTTATAATATAATAATATTTTTAAACGTATACAATTGATAAATAGGCAAAATTTATAAATAGACCACAACCGGGTGGTATTGGTGTGAGGAAATAAATAGTGTACTTTTATTTTATTTTATTTTTTATTCCGTTAAGTCAGTGGCCCGGTAAGTTTGTTCCATTTCAATTGGTTCTTATCTTCTAGATAATAATAATAATAATAATAATAATAATAATAATAATAATAATAATAATAATAATAATAATAATTGTGAAGACAACCACAATGCTGCAGATGTCAAATATATTTTTAATATATATTTACACATACACCATTGAGGATTTCTCCCATTATTTTGGTGACTCGTGTGATTACGAGATTTTTAATAATAATAATAATAATAATAATAATAATAATAATAATAATAATAAGAATAATAATCTCTCTCTATCTGGCCCCCCCCATCCATTATCTAATCTTTTTCTACCCCTTCCGTCCTCTCTGTTACTTCGTCGGTGTTTCTTCGTGTGTCGTTGTTTGATACCTCATCATCCCTGTCTTCTGTGGCATCGTCTCTCAGGTCGTCTTCTTGTAATTCGTTGCCGTATGTTAATTCAATTTCCAGTTCTTCTCTTTCTGCTGGGAAGAGCCAGTTCTTTTTTCTATATGTTCCACTGGAGCCTGTGCAAGAAACACCAGCTACCTTGCAGTAATAAATGGTACGAGCACCAACCTGAAGGAATGATAGAAAACGATCAGACAATGCTCCTCTGGGACTAAGGTATCAGAACAGATAGGGTGATACGTGCAAATAGACCAAACATGACGTTGATTGACAAAATCAACAAGAAAGTATCACTCATTTATGTCGCAATACCATGGGACACCAGAGTTGAAGAGAAAAAAAGGGAAAAAATGGATAAGTATCAAAACCTGAAAATAGAAATACGAAGGATATGGGATATGCCAGTGGAAATTGTACCCCTAATCATAGGAACACTAGGCACGATCCCAAGATCCCTGAAAAGGAATCTGGAAAAACTAGAAGCTGAAGTAGCTCCAGGACTCATGCAGAAGAGTGTGATCCTAGAAACGGCGCACATAGTGAGAAAAGTGATGGACTCCTAAGGAGGCAGCATGCAAACCGGAACCCCACACTGTGATAGACCGAAAGAAATAATAATAATAATAATAATAATTCTATGCCATAAGATAAAGACTAACTACGTAACAAGATGGGACATAAGTGTCGTCACTACCATTTTAGAACCACCAAAATCGGTCCAAAAGTAAGTCACAAACAGCCTTTCTCCCAGACTAAAAACTAAGCAAAGAATACAACTTTTCCTCTCACCTGGGAATAAAGTTAATGGTTTCTTTCGTAGTTCCGTCTCAGGTAGGTCTCTCTCTCTCTCTCTCTCTCTCTCTCTCTCTCTCTCTCTCTCTCTCTCTCTTGAAAGCTGTTTGCAGTAAAATAAATGAAGACCTGCGAGTGAGATAGGTACGGAGGTGGAAGTTGGAAGTTAGTTAATGTTTCGGAGTTTGACGCTGACTTTTTTGGGGACTTTCTCCCAGAGAGAGAGAGAGAGAGAGAGAGAGAGAGAGAGAGAGAGAGAGAGAGGTCTATCTTTTCCTTTGTAAATGACTTGCGACACTAGAATTTTACTTTGAATGAGAGAGAGAGAGAGAGAGAGAGAGAGAGAGAGAGAGAGAGAGAGAGAGAGAGAGAGAGAGAGATTCTCATGGAGCTACAAAAACATTCAGGAATAACCACTAACTTTCTATCAAGCCTTCTTTTCCAAATACAGTTAGATGATGTTGTAATTGTGTGATTACAAATCAATTTATCAAAAGGAGTTAGAACAAAGTATGATAATGATAGTAATTTTACAGAAACTTTTATTTATAAATGATAATTCATATGTAAGACTGACGTTTTATACCACTATAAACTTATTTTTAATATGCTTATGTAACCAGAAAAAATACTTAACTTGTACCAAATGTAAATATTCAGGAATTGCCAAGCACTTTCCATCGAGCCATCTTTCATATGTAATTAGGTGGTAGTGTAATGCAGTTACTAAAAAGTAATCCATATAAAAAGAGTGATAAGAAACTTCAAAGGTAAACGAATTGTAGAAAAAAAAAATATAATAAAAATAAATTTGTATCCATTTTTTATAAATGTCAACAAAGCAACTTTTCTCTCGATCGACGATTATCTAACTGCTTTGAATGCCTCCCAGTGAAATGTCTTTTGGCAAAAATGAAGAGCAGATGAATAAATACATAATCGCCAATTTTCATATTCATTTATTTTTTCTCTCAATTCGGAGTTCCACCACCGACGAATATTCGCTACACGGAAAGAGATGAAAATGAAAAATAAAACGAGCAGTTACCGCTTCCAGAAAAAAATTAATGTGCCATTAGCATAATGAGAGGCGAACTCGGAGGGAATTTTCCACGTTTGTTTTTATATAGAAATGAAAAAAAAAAAATTTACGCATTGCATTAGTACCCTAAAACAATTCTTGTACTGTATTATTTACTTATATTTTATCTGCTTTTTCATTAATTTGTAAACTAATTTTTTTTTAAATAACCGATCTCTTCTTCCTGTATTTCTTCATACCTTCTGTTACTTCTCTCCGATGAGCACCATATTCTTTTGAAGATGAACATCAATTCAGAGGCCCTTGTGGGTTTGTTCCTTAACAACCGGCTTCTTCTTCCCAGCTTTGATCCATTTTTTTATAGGGTCGCCGTTATAAAATGAGTCGTCTCCATCGATGTCCTGTACTGTGCATCGTTCTCGTCAATACCTTTCCATAAGAAATCTTCCCCTAAACAATCGCGTCCTCTCTTTCTTGGTCTTCCCTTCTTCCTTCTACCCGGCACTTCCATTTCCATCGTTTGTCTTCCAACATGATGTTCCTCTCTTCGTAACAGGTGTCCATACCCTAACAATAGAGGTAATAATAATAATAATAATAATAATAATAATAATAATAATATAAAATAATAAAAGCCTTAGATACAGTGGTATTTAGGTTCAAACGTCCTTTAATATTTGTATGGTTCAATTGTAGTATCCTTACTTTTCAAATGAAAGACCTCGGTTCGATCCCTATATGAGTTCGAAATTTATTCCTGTTCCACCACGAGCTTATATATATATATATATATATATATATATATATATATATATATATATATATATATATATATATATATATAAGTCCATATCACATTACCGTGATTCATATACATACATCGAGCTACAAATGTTCTATAATATCTAATTCGCTCTACCTTGGAATTAATAATATTTCCATATATGCTTAACCAAAGGGAATTATTTTACACGATAATAAATTTGGCCGGCTCCCGGGCGCGAACCCATGAAGCTTTTTCAAATTCAGGACGTTAGTGGAAACTTTTACCTACCCCACCACCTCTTGCGGTGGTGGGATAGGTAAAAGCTTCCACTGACGTCCTGGATTTGAATGGCTTCATGGGTTCGCGCCCGGGAGCCAGCAAATCTATTATCGTGTAAAAAAATTCACCTTCGATTAAGCATATATGAAAATATTATTAATTCGGTGGGTAGAGTGAATTAATTAGATATATATATATATATATCTATATATATAGATATATATATATATATATATATATATAATATATATATATAGATATGTATATATATATATATATATACATATATATATATATATATATATATATATATATATATATATATATATATATATATATATATAGATAGATATATATATATATATATATATTATATATATATATATATATATATATATATATATATATATATATATATATATATATATATATATATATATATATATATATATATATATATATATATATATATATATACATATATATCTATCTATATATATATATATATATATATATATATATATATACATATATATATATATATATATATATATATATATATATATATATATATATATATATATATATATAGTATATATAGTATATATATATATATATATATATATATATATATATATAGATAGATATATATAAATATATATATATATATATATATCTATATATATATATATATATATGTGTGTGTGTGTATATTTTATAAATATCTATCTATCTATATATATATATATATATATATATATATAGATATATATATATATATATATATATACTATATATATGTATATATATATATATATATATATATATATATATATATTATATACATATATATATATATATATATATATACATACTATATGAATTCTGTTACCAGGAACAAATTCTAATGACAAAAACACGTTACAATTCTATATTAATTAATGCACCAACTATATGTTTTACATCACGGTAGGAATTACCTCTTCAACTCAGCATCCTTACCCGTTAAGCAGTTATATCAGAAGACCTCTCATTACTCAATAGAAATAGCCTTCTATAATCCACTTAGGCCAGGAGGACATACTGGCCGAGGTCACGAATGTCCGCCTCTGTTGACCCAGGGTCTAAAATGATATGTCTGTTTTTTGCAGGTGATTAATGTTTTCGCGTTCAGGCGTCATGGCTTGTAATGTATTGCACCGAGTCGTGGCAAGTCTTGTTGCACTAGATCGGATAGTGGTCTTTTATTTATTGTTTATATATTATTTTCTATTTTTTAATTTTTTTTTATTATTTATTTATATTTTCTTTTATTTTGTAATTTATTTAGCAAATCACAAACCACATACATAGTAGCTGGCATTATGCTAATATTATCTAAATAAACGCGAAGGATATATTTAATTACAGTATCTTAGATGTAAATCAGGGAATGAGAGGATAAACGTAATTGAGTTTGTGTTTTGTGGTTATTAGAAAAAATAAACTTACTTACATCCACTCAATGAAGGGAATGTAGACGTTAATGAATTTGTAATTGTGGGTATAGAAACCTCAAAAAAAAACGTACGCTTGGATAATCCTCAGGGAATGAGAGGATAAAACGTGAGGGTTATTTGTATTTTGTGGTGACAAACAGGACTCTTGAAATTCTCCCAGCTATTCTCTTCAGTCAATGTTCTGAAACGACTCCTACAAAAACAACGCAGGCAGCCTTGTAGCAATCTGGGTTGTATGTCGCCTGTATGATAAAATATTAGACATATAATTAAATTCAAAAACAATTTCCCGTTTGAGTTACTGCATTCCTTCCACAGTTACATGGCGTTTCTTGGCTACTCAAGCCAAATTGAACACGAGCAGGGTTGTATGAGGATTTATGGAATCGTTCCAATTCGAGAGAATCGTCTCGATTTCATAGGGAGTAAATCGACGTTTTTACTGAAAGTGGAACAATCGGAATCTAGTTTGTTTAAGGCTGTTTAGAGCATTTCCTTTGGGAGGTTAATTTCCTTACCAGTCTTCTTATCACTTCCTCAACTGTCAATTATATATTTTTTCCGATAGAAGGATTACCTGACAACTAACGAACAAAACCTTCAATTTTCTATTTGCAGTCAGTCAATACTTTACAAATACTTTTCATCAAAGTTTTTATTTCTGATAATAAGTGGATGTAAAATCATAAGTTACTATATGGTTACATTTGATGTGCGCATGTGCACGTGTACTTGCATATGTTTCCATATTACCATACTTTAAATATAAAAACATGGTAATTTATAATTTTACATCTATTCCTTCTGTGTAAAAAATACATATACACATATTTAAAACACATATACACTTTCGTCTCGTATACTTCAATACCAGGAGACTTTTATTGCATTGGCCTTGCGTCATTTGACTTTCTCAGTTAGCTGTGAATAAATTGAAGTAAATCACAATAGGGGATTCCGGGAGAGAGGAGAGACGAGAGAGAGAGAGAGAGAGACTTGTTGAGAGAGAGGAGAGAAGAGAGAGAGAGAGAGGGAATTCCAATAGACTGTAATCCCCAACTCTTTTGTTTTTTTTTTTTTTTTTTCCTCCAAAATTAAGGCTCTAAGTTTAATATGTAATAGTTCCTCGCGAATACAATACTCTCATAATTTAAATAATTAATGAATACTCAAGAATAAAATGGAAGTCGATATACGAATGAATTGAAGACCAGGCAGTAACACACACACACACACACGCACACAGAGAGAGAGAAAGAGAGAGAGAGAGATTGAGAGATGAGACGACGAGAGAGAGAGAGAGAGAGAGAGAGAGATGAGAGATCGTTCACATATATGAAAAAATATATTACAATAATTAACGAGTTAACTCTTATGTTCTATATCTTGAAAAGGTCTTCAGAAAAAAACCAGATATTGACAAGGAATACGGATGATTTATTAAACGTCTCACAAATAATGAAATCCTCCCTTTCAATTCCCACAGGGTCATTATCTCTCCCCCCGATGAGACTTCTCGGACTGTGAATTCTTAACGAGGTCTCAATTCCATTTCAGATTATATTCCAATTCCTCCTGAACCTTTGTCTTAGAAATCACCTAGGAATTCTGGAGACACGAGGTGACCGCTCGGTTCGCTGACAGCAGGGTTAATGGATCGCTCCACAATTTCTGTAGTAAGTTATTACTCACTCCATAAACTCGTTGATTTCCTCAGTCAAGAGCATTCATTATCACTGAGTTCCTTCTATGATTTCTCTGCTGGGAATCTTACTAATATAAGTAAATAAAAGGTAAAAAATAAATATTCAAATTCACGAATATTGCAATAGCATTCTCGCACTGAATTGAATTCAACTTCCCACAAGACACAACCAACCAGATCTCGAATTCATCTCAGAGGGATTTTGGAACACAAGGTGTCCTATTGCTACAATGTCCAAAGATGTCCAGGAAAGGTTATAAATACCTACGTGGACTGTAATGGCCCAATCACCTGGGACTTGTTACTTGCAGTTTGCGAGCTCGCTGAAACAAAAAGAAAATTAGAATTAATGTAGCATTTGTTTTTAAA
>NC_087200.1:214454890-214467390 GCF_015104395.2 Macrobrachium nipponense
GGCATAATGCTATTCCAATAATTATTAAATAGTTACCTTCTGTCTGGCCTTGCTCGCAACGTCCCATCATTATCTTGTAAACAATGGATTTGGACGAGCAAATACAGTTATTCAAATCTAAAATATTGATTGAAAAACACTATATAATGCAGCCAAAACGTAGATGTTCAGGATGGCAGTGGGTCTATGTAAAATCATAGGCGTTTGTAAATAAATACAAAATATTTTGTAATATAGATACATTATTCTAATTGATAATATAAACACAGGAATACGTTGTCATTCTGAAAAATAACCTGCTATTAGTTTCCTCTTGTATTTCAAATAAAGATGATCTCTTCTGTTATCGTTGCAAAAATTCACTTTTGGAAAAGGATTAAAAAAATTAAATGTTTCCTTTGTTTGGCCTAAGAAAAAATTAGAGCGAAGTCCCGCTTGAAAATGTGGGGTGGGAAAATTTAAAAAATCTTTGAGGATAAAATCTCAAATGGTTGGTTTATGGCAAAAATATATAGTTAAAAAATACTTTCGAAACACAAATAAATGCCGGAATTTAAGGATAACAGAACCAATCCTCGAATGAAAATATTAGCTGGGAAACCTGAAAAAATCTCTATATATAAAAATGAAATAAAGGAGCGTTTCCGAAAAAAATATTAATAAATTGTTGAAAATTACTTGTGATACACAAATATGGATGCCGGAATTTAACAAACGATTTTTGCATTTTCAAATCATTAACAGTGTTTTTTTTTTTTTTTTTTGTTGTGATTTGTATTGCCAGACAGAATGGCAAAACTTTAGTCCGAAGTCTTATGGAGCATTTTTGGTAAGAAAATATTTTGTATTTATTTGCATTTATCCCAGTGAAAGAGAGAGAGAGAGAGAGAGAGAGTGAGAGAGAGAGAGAATGTTGTTGTGGACAGTTTGAATCACATAATGACCAGGGAGGTCAAAGCATATATTTTCTATTGCCCTAAACAATAGAGAAAGAGACGAGAGAGAGAGAGAGGTGAGACCTTGAGAGAGAGATGAGAGAGAGATTGAGAGAGATGAGAGACCAAATATACTAATACTATGCAAATCAGAGACGAGTCAAGAATTTCCCCTTTCCCTGAAAGCTATTGAAAAATTGAAAAATTGAAAAATATATCTCGAGGTTTTGAGGTTTTGGGAGAAAACTTCTCCCGGCTTCCATCAGTATTCAGGATGTATTTTCCCTGATCAAATCTCGACCTTATTGTCTCACGTTGGGGGACTCTCTGAAAAAAGAAAGTGGCTGGTTTGAACACGGTTACGTGTCCAATATTTTCGCCAAAAATCTTCAGTCATCTTTCTATCAAGGGATTTTCGTACATATGAACCACACACACACTCAAAACACACTCGCAATAATATATCATTATTAAAAAAATCAATATAGTTATTTTGTCTTTTTTCTAATAAATAGAATTTCCTTCGTGGCAAACAATGTTGGCTGTTGGTTTATTAAAAACGTAAAAATTAGATCCTGTTTTTTGATTGGCTAAATATTTTTTTCCCAGCACAACACTATTAAAACTACAATATATCACAATTTATATTAAGATTTTCAGCGAATTACTTTGATGTAATTCAAACTGAGAATTATATCGAAATACTGGAAAGAGGATACGATGTTTTTTTTATGATGATGCTGTTATATTCATGCTAATATGCGATGAAAAATATTCTTTTGTCCTTAACTACCCTAAAAAAATGCGCAAGTAACATAAAGTGTTATTCCTGATGTGTTATTGGAAAACCAACGTTATTCTCCGTCAAATCAAATGGCGATGTCTCTTTCTATCAAATTGTATATAGGCCTCAAAAACAACCGTATGTGTTGTCTCTAGTTATTAATTCGATCATTATCGTCATCTAAAATCATGTTATATATATATAATATATATATATATATATATATATATTAGATATCATATATATATATATATTATATATATATATATATATATATATATATATATATATATATACATATATATAAAATATATATATATATATATAATATATCTATAACTATATATGATATATATATATAATATCATATATATATATATATATATATACATGTGGTATATATATATATATATATATATATATATATATATATATATATAT
Organism: Macrobrachium nipponense; assembly: GCF_015104395.2. Taxonomy (NCBI): domain Eukaryota; kingdom Metazoa; phylum Arthropoda; class Malacostraca; order Decapoda; family Palaemonidae; genus Macrobrachium; species Macrobrachium nipponense. The sequence goes on from NC_087200.1 coordinate 214,457,051, forward strand.
ATATATATATATATATATATATACATATGTATATATATATATATATTATATATATATATATATATACATATATATATATATATATATATATATATATATATATATATATATATATATATATCATACTAATATATATCCATACATATATATATATATCTATATATATATATATAGATATTATCATTATATATATACAATCATATATATATATATATATATATATATCATATTATATATATATATATATATATATATATATATATATATACATACACTATATATAATATATATATATATATATATATATATATATATATATATATCATATATATATATATCATATGTGTGTTGTGTGTGTGTGTGTGTGTGTGTGTGTGTGTGTGTGTGTGTGTGTGTGTGTGTGTGTGTATTACAAAGGTTGTTACTTAAAATGTGCAATCAGATTTATCTTAAACTAAAAGCTAAAAATCTCTCTCTCTCTCTCTCTCTTCTCTCTCTCTCTCTCTCTCTCTCTCTCTCCTCTCTCTCTCTCTCTCTCTCTCTCTCTTTTCTCGTATATTTACTATATACTGATTTTCCCAAAAGGAAGTTATTAAAAAACAATGCCGAAAACTTCATTACGAATAGATAACGGATAGCATTAATAAAAAAAACATTACGAGTACCAAGTAGATTAATATAAAACAGTGAGCATAACACTAGTAATTTTTGTAACGATTTGTGATCTTCACAGACACGATGTAATTGATTATTTCACCTTTTTGAAAACATTTTCCCAAAACTGAATACAGTTGATTTTGCTACAAGCGGCATACGAATATTGGAACCAATAATTATTTTCAGGACAGTAAATCGTTCATATTGCTTTCTTTCAAAGAATTTGGTTGCTATCACAAAGTAAAATACTCTCCTTGAACTAAATTTTTAAGTACTAGGTCATAGGGTATTTTCGTGGAATTCAATTAAAATATATTAAAAAATGCTATATTGCACATTGTGAATGCCAACTGAAAAAATCCTTTCAGATACTAGAAATTCAATATGCTTTTCCTTTATTTTCAATGTCAATAAAATGGCATATTTCATTCTGAAGCAGTATCGCAGTATCGATCACTATACTAGAAACATTAATGTGAAAGCTTGAAAAATATAAACAAAAAATATTATCCATAATCTATTTCGAATTGAAACAAAAAAAGGATTATTTATATTAAGTTCTGGAAGAAAAAGAAGTAATATCTATATTGAGCATTAAACTTGTACAATATCAGTCGATCAGAACTCTGTTAAGTTGTGTCCAGTACTTTTTTTTTTTTATTTTTCTACTTTGTTTTGCTATTAGTGGCTCAACAAATACAAAAAAAATCCGGCTGAACAAAAAGGAAAGGTAAGATCTTTGCAAATTATTCATTCCGCAGATAACATTCTGGCTGGAATATTTAGAAATAAAATGCGAAGTACAGGGTGTATATCCCTGTATTTGCACATGAGATCAATTTGAGGAAGTGGTCGGATAATGTTGAAGGAATGCTGTTACAAGAGAAAAGTAATGCGAGGATATAAAATGACTTATTGTTTTAAGTGGTAGGACATAAAATGGTATCAGTGAAAACAGTAGATTTAGGTAGGTCACCTCACACCATAATCTCGAAAGTAACTGAGTTTTTCATATGAATATGGATGTATGTAGCAATTGAAGTTTTTCTTATGGAAAGCAGTGGAATAATTGCAGAGAAATTGATGTTATGGTAAATAAACATAAATGAAAAAATATAGATAAAAGATAGTAGATACAATTCAAAGAACAAAACAATAATAGTGAATAATAGAATTAACTTCTGAAGTTCACTTACGTTCTGTCGTCTTGTTATTGAGGTACAACTTACAATAAAGTTACCTCTAGGATTTTTATGAATTAATCCGCCATTGACTCTTTGTATTTAGGATACCATGAACTCTCTCTTCTGCAAGTTTAAAGAATATTGGATAAATATTTTGGTCTTGAAAAAACCCAATACCAATACTCATTTCTTTTACTAACAGAACAGCTACGAATTAATCAAATATTCAAATTTCCTGGGTGAACGTTATGAATTGGTCCAATCTGTAACACGCGATGAAAGAGTTTGATGTATCAAGTCGGAGAGATGCTGATCTCTGTGTAGATCAGTTTTTATATTTTTAATTTTTTTTTCTTTCATGAGTGGGGAGGGGTGGGGGGCCATATAGGGGTGGAATGGGAGGGTTTCTTTCGACAATATGACAAGTAAGTCAGCGGTTGACCTTCAATAGCTCGCTGTTTGATCTCAATCTCTCATTAATCGATCTTAATTGGCCGTTTTTTTTTCTTTATTTTTAATATTAGGACTTCCACGTGAAAATTCCTATTTATATCATTACAATAATTGAACCTAGAACAAAAATGGGTATACCAATTAAAATGATACACAAATGATAAGGCAAATATAACTAAAGATTTAAAAATAATACAACACAAAAGTTACTTACATAGCAAATCCAAACGCGAAAAGTAGAGATAATGCAAAACAAAACAAGCAAATGCATGCAACTTGTAAAAAACAAAATTTTAAAACGAAAATATCTAAAACTCCACTTCAGTTTAGTAGAGCTATTCATGCTCTCTTTCATTGTGGAGACGAAGTTGGGGGTTTTAGTGTCTCCACACTGAAGAGGGACCATGACGCTAGGAAACTATAAGGGTTATGATTGAATTTGTTGTCCAATTCGTGTGTTTTTTCAAGTCTCAAAGTTGATACTGATCTGTTATAAAAATGCAAAATAAACATTTTGACGATTTTCATGATTTATCAGTAATTTCACACTAATGATGGAGTTTGAAAAAGAAACCCAAATTCAATTGTAACTTGTTTACTTCTAAAAGTAATTACATTTAGTTTTTACTCCACACTCGAGTACTTTCAGGCCTTCTGTGGCCCATTCTCAAGAGATGTTGGGATGTTAGCCTGGGTCAAGGCCCAGCAGTCTTTCTGGAACTTCTTCTCGTTGTGCTGTCATTTATGCGATGGCTGTTCTGGTTTTCCTGAGAGTTGCCAATCCCCTCTTGTCGCTCTGATATCCTGAGCTGATGGTCAATGGATTCACACTTGTGGTAAGGGTGTGGTCCACCGTAAGTCTGTTGGGCAGGAAACCTAATCTCCAGGTCAGCAGGGTCAATCTTAGCTTCTTTTAATATCAAAGCTCGGCTTATGGGATCTTCTGAGGTAAAACCTTTGTTTCCTTCAATTACTTTGATCTCTCTGATAAGCGCACCTTCTACTACCCTCCTGTGGACTAATTTTTGTTGCTTTTGATATAAGCCTACTGTTTTTGAAATCCATCCTATGGTCATTTTTCCCAACAATGTCTAGCTATAGCACTCCCTGAGAGTTAAGCTGTACTGCCCTTCTATGTCTTGGACTCTAGTCCTTATTCCCCTACCTGATTCCCCCACATATCTGTCTCCACAATTATTGCAATTGATTATGTATACCCCACCCCCGCGTACATCATCTGTATTACTGTCTTCTACTTCCAATTTATTTTTACATACTTTGTTTTTTAAGGTATTATCAAAGGTATATACAAATTTATATTGACTTTCTTTCATTTTTGACGTGATTTGTTTCATTTTAGGCATAAAAGGGAGGGCAACTATTTTCTTGTTTTCTTTATTCCATGTACTCTCTACATTCGCTCTGTAAATATTTTCTAGCTTTGGTGAGTGCCCTTTTCTGAACCATTCCGGGTATGCTAATGCATCGAAGCTTTTATCGATGTAATTTATTTCTTGCTCTATCTTGCAAGGGCGTCACACGTTCTCATTGCCCTAAGAAATAAACCTGTTAGAACCCCTATTTTTATATCATGACTATGAAAAGAGAAGAAGAAATGATATGAGTTTGAATGTGTGGGCTTTTCTATATGTGCTGAATTCATATCCTGTTTCTTTTCTTTCTATGATATGTCTAAAAAGGGCAGTTTATTATTGTTACTTTTCTCTAAAGTGAACTGGATATTGTTATCAAACTTATTGAGCTCATCTAGAAAAGTTTCTATTTATTTCCATCCCCTTGCAGAATAGCAAAAATATCATCCACGTATCTCCACCATCCTTGCAGTTTTAAGTTAGGGACATTCACATTAGGAACTAGATTAGTTTTCGAAATATTCCATATAGATGTTAGCGAGTATAGGTGATAATGAGGACCCCATAGCTACTCCATATTTCTGTTTGTAAACATGTCCCTCAAACGTGAAATAAGTATCACTGACACACAATTTGATCAACTCAAGGAAGACGCCTATTTCGATGTTTGGATTGAAAATACCCTCATTATGTTTAGTCTGTAGGAATTATAAATACTTTATCTAAGGGGACATTGGTGAATAATGCTACTACATCACAACTAACCATGTGTCCCTTTATATTCTTTTTCTTAACTTTGTCTATGAAATCTACTGAATGTTTAATATGGGATTCTGAAAAATATACCTAAGTATATTCCTAGTTCTCCAGCTAACACAGCTAAGTTTTTGTTAGGAGATTTCCTACTAGAAACAATAGGGCGTAGAGGGCAGCCCTCCTTGTGTATTTTGGGGCTGCCATATATATATGCAAGCTCAGGTAATTTACTTGAGAATAATTTAGTTGCATAGCATGTCCTTCCATTACCTAGTCTACTGATTATTTTTTTCACATTCTGATTAAAGGTATTCTGAAGCTTTTGGATTGTTGGAGGATTCTCTATTTTAGCATAAGTAGTTTCATCATCTAGTAGCCTGTACATTTTAACCCTATATTCTGAGCTATTCATGATGACAATACTACCCCCTTTGTCAGCTTTCATAATTCTAATATCTTTGTAGCTTTTTTAATCCCTTCAGAGCGATACTAAATCTCCTTGGCAAGATATCTCCAAGTTTGCTTTCATTACTCCTCCATCATCACTCCTCTGAGAAAAGGAGCTAAATCATGTGATGTTCAACATTAAGGTAGTTAATCTTGCTGTTGAATTCTATGTTATATTGTTTGTAGTCCCTGCACAAAAATTTAATCCTAGCCCTAGTGCTGCTGTTCATCCCTAGTTCAATAATCTACTTGAGATATTCTTTATATTATCCATATTGCTAAATTTTATCCAAACCGAATTACTAAATAACTCTCAAACTTATTTTTAATGTTGACCATGTCTACGATTTGTATCAAAGTTTACTCTACTGTTGACCTGCCCAACAACTTTTTTGTACCACTCAACCCCATTATGGTCTCTTTGAAGTGTGTTTTGTGTACTCCTTACACAGCAAATGCAACTTCTTTCTTCTCCCTAAGCTCTTGCAACTGATCCTTGATGTATCCTTCTGAAAACTGCTGAATGCTTCTCCACTCCAGGGTCTTCTTCCAATCCTGCCATATGTTTTTGGACACACTTTGTTCTTCAAACATTCACTTATAAACCAGATCTTGTTTTTCATGGCTTTGGCTTTGTAAAGTTGTGTTTCATATCTTCCTTGCATAATGAACAGCTTGGGTTCCAGCGACTTCATACAGTTGTTGAAATGTACTTCTGTTGTAATGTTGCTGTGGGTACATGATAATACCTTAAAAAACAAAGTATGTAAAAATAAATTGGAAGGAGAAGACAGTAATACAGATGATGTACGGGGGTATACATAATCAATTGCAATAACTTGTGGAGACAGATATGTGGGGGAATCAGGTAGGGGAATAAGGACTAGAGTCCAAGAACATAGAAGGGCAGTACAGCTTAACTCTCAGGGGAGTGCTATAGCTTAGACATTGTTGGGAAAATGACCATAGGATGGATTTCAAAAACAGTAGGCTTATATACAAAAGCAACAAAATTAGTCACAGGAGGGTAGTAGAAGGTGCGCTTATCAGAGAGATCAAAGTAATTGAAGGAAACAAAGGTTTTACCTCAGAAGATCCATAAGCCGAGCTTTGATATTAAAAGAAGCTAAGATTGACCCGCTGACCTGGAGATTAGGTTTTCCTGCCCAACAGACTTACGGTGACCACACCCTTACCACAAGTGTGAATCCATTGACCATCAGCTCAGGATATCAGAGCGACAAGAGGGGATTGGCAACTCTCAAGAAAACCAGAACAGCCATCGCATAAATGACAGCACAACGAGAAGAAGTTCCAGAAGACTGCTGGGCCTTGACCCAGGCTAACATCCCAACATCGCTTGAGAATGGGCCACAGAAGGGCCTGAAAGTACTCGAGTGTGGAGTAAAACTAAATGTAATTACTTAGAAGTAAACAAGTTACAAATTGAATTTGTGGGTTTCTTTTTCAATCTTCAGAAGAAAACTGAAAGAAGTTTTTGTTTGGTTAATGATGGAGTACCATGTCTCAAAAGCCTGCAAAGGAGAACATTCTACTTAACCTTGGCAATATTATTCATCATCAAGCAAAAACCTTTCCTTTTGTTGTGCATATGATGACCCTTTCCAACCTGCATATCCACACACATGCTATTTCATGGGATTAACGAAGCATAGCAACAATGTCTCATTATAATGCTACTTCGTCACTCACTGCTTTCGCTTCATTGTGATTAAGTTGTTCATCTCATCAGAATTTTAATCATAGAATCATCCCAGTCGGTTCTGCAGGGAATGCATTTATGCTGAATGCGGCATCTTGGTTCGTAACCGTGCTAAATTTAAGCTTCATATACAATTTTTTTGAATGATTCCATATTGCATTGAAAATAAAAAACACAAGTTAATATAGAAAATGCAAAAGATTGCATCTCAGCACGGGACTACTAACAAAGAGAGTCACTTTCAAATGTAGAAACTGCTTTCATAAGTTCACTTCACACTAAAAGTATTGGTAATGGTAATAGATACTATTCACTAATCAAATTACATGTCAGTTATTTGGTAAAAAAAAAAAAAAAAAAAAAAAAAAAAAAAAAAATTAAATAATTAAATAAAAGGAAGCATGAAATATTTTACAAAAATTTCTAAAACAACCATCAACAGTAAATCAACAGAGTAATCTTTTCTCCTCCACTCGAGTCAAAACCGTTTTTAGGGAATATTCCCAGCTAGACAAACGTAGTACCAACCTGTAATTTAGAGGAAAATGTGTGACTAATAAAGATGCATCTTATAGTCTGTGCTTGGCAGATATGAACGCCATCAATCCTCACCGTCCCCCGCCCCCCGCCCGTCCCCAAATTTGAAATTGTAAGGACATAATAAAGTTTGACCCAGCGTAAATTTCGGGTTAATTAGGCCCCGTGTGATCCTTCATCTGAGGGTAGTTTGATTAGGGCGGTTCTATGCGTGATGCCTGTGGTTATAGAAACTGTTTGATTTTTGGAGACATTCAGATGTACCAGATGTACAGAGGAGTTGCCAGTAAAGTTCATAACATTACAAAATCTTTGATAAGTAAACGGTTAAAATAAAATTATGTGTGTTTAAGGTATCTGCCGTGACTAAAATGGCTTTAGGATGTTGGAAATGTTTACTTTTTGCTTGGACACCATGTCAAGAACACACGTTTTCTGGGGTAAGGGGGCGGAGGGGTTAGTTGGTTTAGGGACGGAATGCTCAGAAATAAACCCCGCAAAAAGATTGGAGACAGCTTTGAAGAAAAACTAAATAACCTTCTGATTTCGGTCAGGACCAAAATGTTTTTGCTCCTTAAAAAAGATCATAAAGAATGAGATATAAAAATACCCAACAGGAATTCCTAGATTATATCCCAAGACAATCGGTGCATAACACCTTTAGGATAATGTACCTATTTGTGGAAAATTTTGCCATTTTTTTCCTCACAGCCAAACATTCTCCATAAACCAATAAAGAGTGCAAAAGCCGCGATGCAATGTTAGGAGTGCAATCTGTGAGTGTCACTGTTGTCTTGAAACCGTGTTGACACCCACACCTGTTTGTTGCCTGTTCCAGAAACCATAGGTAGGGGATTGAGCAACCATGTTAGGGGCTTGAATTTAGTCGTTAACAAAAACCTGGAGATATGGAATGTCAACAAAGCTTTTTAGAAGCAACAAGAGTATTTATTACGCTACATTTAATATTCAGGACATAAGTATATTTTCTATTCAAACATATTCAATTTTTATTTCTGATAAATGAGAGAGAGAGAGAGAGAGAGAGAGAGAGAGAGAGAGAGAGAGAGAGAGAGAGAGAGAGAGAGAGAAAGTAGCATTCTACCTAGCTAAACTTTCTTCGCAATCAAATAACGTCCTCATTTCCATGACAGCATTGTTGCCAAAATATTGTGTTTTCGGTGACAACTTTCTGAGCTTTAAATAAGAGGTGACTCATTTATTTCAGGAGTTCAGTGGGCCATTCCTCTTTCCCGGGACAAAGAAAAAAAGCACCAGTAACAAATGGCATCGCAAACCACGCCCACGGAACAGGAGCTTTTAATATGAAAGAGAATTACTGGGCAAAATATTTCCATCTTAGTAGCGTGGCATCATGTTGTAACAATGTCAAGTGGATCTCTTAATTCCTTCTTTTCTTTTATACAAATTTCCTAATCTCTTACATTAACAATATTTGGACTTTTTCATGATTCCCATTTTCAAGATAGTTTGTAGTAATTCTTGGGTGGTTTAAAATCTGTAATCTATACATCTATCGATGTTGTTTTCTCTCTCTTTTCTCTCTCTCTCTCTCTCTTTCATATATATACATATATATATATATATATATATATATATATATATATATATATATATATATATATATATATATATATATATATATATATATGAATATATATATATATATATATATATATATATATATATATATATATATATATATATATATTATATATATATATATATATATATATAACCATCATGAAGGGAAGAGGACACACACAGATGTACATGCTTGTCTTTATTGCAACGTTCGTAATTATCAAGTTAATTACATCATCAGGCTGTTAAAATGAAAAATAAATTTCCTAGTAAAACTGTAAAAACAAAACTAAAAATTAAAAACTCAGAAATGCAAAAGCTAAAAAAGTTATTCTTACAAGTGTACAAAAATATACACATTGAAAATTAAGGAAGTTAAATTATTTAACAAAAGGACATACCATTAAAACGAAAGATAAATGACATTAAAATAAGCAAAAATTGACAAAAGATTGAAAGCAGCAGTAAACAGTTACAGAACAAAGAAGTTAAGGACCGACCTAGAGGAGTGACACCGTTAAACTAAACGTAAACATAAAAAACATAAATAACAACAAGTGAAGACAAATACGAGATGGGAGGAAGACGTATTTGGGTGTTCAACGACGGAACAAGTTGTTTAATTAAGAGCGATTCTAGAATAACAAAGTCGTGCGGGTTGGTGGTATGGCCTAAAGTACAGAAGTCTTTATTATCGATATGTGACACGATGAGAATCGATACGCACCTTAAGGAGTCTGCTGGTGGATCCCACATAGGTCCCTGTTTAACATTCAGGGCAAGTATATTTATAAATAACACCAGAGGACATATAAGGTGATAATCGCTCCTTCGAGGTAAAGAGGGAACCGATGGTGAAAGGGTTTCTTAGGGTTAATTTTATGTTTATGGCATGAAAATGTTCCTAAATGATTTTCTGTGAACTTTTTGTGAAAATTTAATGTCATGAGTAAATGGAAAGCATGCATAGAACTTAATTTTAGGGACGGTTAAAAACTTTTGGTTTAACAATGAAATGTTTTTTCAGTAGGTGATCTAATTTCCTATAAATTAGCTTAGCAGGGAAACAGTTATTGTTAAAAAAGTTTGTACCCTTTTATTATTTAAACTGGAAGGGAAATATCTTTTCCATGATTTTTAATTAATATCACACTAGAATAATTTCAATATCACTGTCAACAACAATAAACCCATTATAATAATAATGGTAATAGATATATATAACCTTAATCATCAGTATCATTATTTAATCATCAATATCATCATAGCATTTTGCTCTCATTTTAAACACATTGTATAATTTTTTTTTTTCTATTTGTGAGAACGGACATAATTAAATTATTTCGCTTCATTAGCCAGGAAAACTGAAATGAGTAATTATCAACCAGTCATTAATTTTCAATGATTGATGACACTATGGGCTGGACATTGCTAGTGATTTATTGAGCAGAAAGAGTTAATCTGGCGTTGGAAAATTAATTCAGGTGAATAATGTTTTTATTAGATAAAAAATGCATAGGACGTCAATTGGTTTTTGATTCTTAATGGGAAAATCTTACTGAAAATCGTTTTGCTGTCTTAGAAGAACATGTCAAATTTATATTA